>NC_134406.1:265832849-265917849 GCF_038048845.1 Mixophyes fleayi | reverse complement strand
TATCTCGACATCTGTGTTGTCCCGTGTAACTGACTGTCTTTCTGCCATTTCATCTTGGATGGCCTCTCGTCAACTCAAACTTAATCTTTCTAAAACAGAGTTAATAATATTCCCACCCGCCAACAAGAGCATACCTGACATTTCTATCTCTGTTGATAACATGACCATAAATCCCACCCCACAAGCTCGCTGCCTAGGTGTAATCCTTGATTCACGCCTATCCTTTGTTCCCCACATTGACTCTATATCTAAATCATGTTACATACATCTAAAGAACATTTCCAGAATCCGCACATATCTCACACAAGACACTGCTAAAACCTTAATTCATGCACTAATCATCTCCCGCATTGACTATTGCAATTCCCTCCTTACTGGTCTTCCCAAAAACAGACTCAAACCCCTAAAATCTATTTTACATGCTTCGGCAAGACTGATTTTCCTTGCAAATAGCTATTCCTCTGTTGAATCACTCTGTATGTCTCTACACTGGCTGCCTGTCTTCTACCGAATCCAATATAAAATACTTTTACTAACCTACAAGGCCATCAACAAAGCTGCACCAACATACATCTCCTCTCTTGTCTCAAAATATCTCCCAACTCGGCAACTCCGTTCTGCAAAAGATCTGCGTCTCTCATCCACCCTCATTACATCCTCCCATTCCCGGTTACAGGACTTTTTTCGGGCTGCACCCACTCTATGGAACTCTCTCCCTCGCACAATAAGACTCTCCTCTGTTCTACAAACTTTCAAGCGTTCTCTGAAAACCTACCTATTCAGACAAGCTTATAATATTCCTCAACCACCATCTTAACCTCACTACCTTTAGCCTGTTACACAATTTCACACAAGACAACTACCCCCGGAATAACATTGTTGTGTGACAGGATCATTTGCTTATGAGTCACCCTACCTTTGCAGTCTGGCTGGGCCAAGATGCAAAATGTATACTTAACCTCATGTGTCAATCTCCCATTGTCCCATAGATTGTAAGCTTGCGAGCAGGGCCTTCTCACCTCTTTGTCTGTTTTACCCAGTTTGTTTATTAGTTTATTACGTTTGTCCTCAATTGTAAAGCGCTACGGAATATGTTGGCGCTATATAAATAAATGATGATGATGATGATGATGAAGTGTAGTGTTTATAAAGACAGACAGCGTCGAAGTGTTATTAGTTGGCTTTCTTAACCCTAAAATTGTCCCTGTTGCAAATATTCGTGCAATGGACAGTTACTTTTTTATTGAAAGACTCAAGCTTTCAAGTGTAGTGTTTATAAAATATAAACAACAATACAGTAGTTTTAGAGCACGTCAATACCTCTTGTTTTAAATTATGACACGGCATTTTACTTTTGGTTTAATTTCTTGAATTTTTTAAAATTTGGTTTTACTTTTTGAACATGGCAAACGACTGTTGATTGGTCATATAATGCCAAAAAAAAAGTTCCAAGATGGAATTGTCCTTGGGCCCTCACACCCACCCTTATGTTGTTGAAATAGGACATGCACACTTTAACAAACCAATCATTTCAGCGACAGGGCCTACCAAACAACTTTGGCTGAAATGATTGGTTTGTTTGGGCCCCCACACCAAAAAAGCTATTCATCTCTCCCTGTACAGACTAAACAGGCTCTACTGAGGCAAGATGTCGTCCTCATCCTCAACCTCTGATTCCTCTCCCCCTACAGTGTGTACTTCCTCCTCATCACACATTATCAATTCGTCCCCGCTGGACTCCACAACCACAGGTCCCTCTGTAGTATCTGGAGGGCAGTGCTGTACTTCATTGAGGAATTGTTTATTCATTTTTATAAACATCATTTTTTCAACGTTGTGAGGAAGCAACCTCCTTCGCCGCTCACTGACCAGGTTCCCCGCTGCACTAAAAACTCTTTCCGAGTACACACTGGAGGGGGGACAACTCAGGTAAAATAGAGCCAGTTTGTACAGGGGCTTCCAAACTGCCTTTTGGAGTTCTACCACGTCACTACCTCTAGTTAATTTAGATTGCAAGGTTTGTAAATACTTCGAAGATAAAAAAAAGCAGGCTGCACAGACTGTGGAGCTAGAAAGTGAAATTAAATGGACCACGTTACTTTGGTGGCTATCTATGCCCCCCCCGCCCTACACTTGTAGTTGAATATAAAAAAAGCAGCCTACATAGATTGTAGAACTAGAAATTCAAATATGCAAAAAAATGGACAAAGGCAGTTTGGTATCTGTCTGCATCAGATCCCCTCTCCACTAGGAGTAAAATAGAACACTATTCAGCCGTTATATAATCTAGAATATAAATAGAAATTGAGAAAGGCAATTTGGTATATGTCTGCATCATAATCATCAACATCCTCCTCAGCGCCAGCTACATCAATATCCTCCTCCCGGTGTACAACATTCAGACCTTCATTAGCCAAATCTGTAACTGGACTGTGGGTGATCCTTCCAGCATATGCAGAGGGCGTGCTGCAAATGCTGGATGGAGTCACCTTTTCCCGTACAGTGATGGGAAGGTCAGGGTTCACAACCAACAATACCCTTGGACTCGCCTTGGGGATTTGTGATGTCATCTGTTTAGAAGGCAGAGTTCTTTGCTGTTTTGTTGTTGTTGCTGACAGGGGGGGGGAGGAGGAGGGCTTAGATCCTTGGTTGAAGCTGGACCACTAGTCACGGGCCAGGGCCTAAGCCGTTCCTTGCCACTACGTGTCGTAAATGGCATATTGCCAACTTTACGTTTCTCCTCAGCTGATTTTAAGTTTCTCTTTTTGCTATTTTTTGAGAACTTGGGCATTTTGGATTTTACATGCCCTGTACTAGGAGATTGGGCATCGGGCTTGCCAGACGACGTTAATGGCATTTCATCGTCTATGTCATGACTAGTGGCAGCAGCTTCAGCATTAGGAGGAAGTGGGTCTTGATCTTTCCCTACTTTATCCTCCAAATTTTTGGTCTCCATTATATGTAGCACAAGATACTGCAGAATGTGTGAACTTGGTAATATTGCAGTACCAATGGACTTATACTGCTGGATTGGTTTTGCAAATTTGGTTATAATTACTATATATTTTTTTATTTTTTTTTAATTTTTTTTTTTTTTTAACTTTTTTTTATTTTTTAAAAACTTGGGAATAATGGGGAAATAACTATGCCCTTAGAAGCACAGAGCACAGGACACAGCACCACTGGACTGAACAGGACACGGCACAGGACCCAGCAGCACTACGGACCTCAGCAGGACAGAGCACAGGACACAGCACCACTGGACTGATACTGCAGAATGTGTGAACTTTGTAATATTGCAGTACCAATGGACTTATACTGCTGGATTGGTTTTGCAAATTTGGTTATAATTATTATATATTTTTTTTTTTTTTTACATTTTTTATTTTTTTTTACTTTTTTTTTATTTTTTAAAAACTTGGGAATAATGGGGAAATAACTATGCCCTTAGAAGCACAGAGCACAGGACACAGCACCACTGGACTGAACAGGACACGGCACAGGACCCAGCAGCACTACGGAACTCAGCAGGACAGAGCACAGGACACAGCACCACTGGACTGATACTGCAGAATGTGTGAACTTTGTAATATTGCAGTACCAATGGACTTATACTGCTGGATTGGTTTTGCAAATTTGGTTATAATTATTATATATTTTTTTTTTTTTTTAAATTTTTTATTTTTTTTTACTTTTTTTTTATTTTTTAAAAACTTGGGAATAATGGGGAAATAACTATGCCCTTAGAAGCACAGAGCACAGGACACAGCACCACTGGACTGAACAGGACACGGCACAGGACCCAGCAGCACTACGGAACTCAGCAGGACAGAGCACAGGACACAGCACCACTGGACTGATACTGCAGAATGTGTAAACTTTGTAATATTGCAGTACCACTGGACTTTTACTGCTGAATGTGTGAACTTGGTAATATTGCAGTACCAATGGGCTTATACTGCAGGATTGGTTGTGCAAATTTTGTGGTAATTAAAATAAATTTAAGTAGTTTTTGGTATTTTTTAAAAAAACTTTTTTTTATTTTTTTAAACACAGGGGAATATTGGGGAAATAGCTATGCCCTTAGAAGCACAGAGCACAGGACACAGCACCACTGGACTGAACAGGACACAGCACAGGACCCAGCAGCACCACTGACCTCAGAAGGACAGAGCACAGCACACAGCACCACTGGACTGATACTGCAGAACACAGCACAGCACAGCACAGCACAGCACAGAACTAAACAGCACAGCACGAGATCTACCAGGACAGAGGACCACCTAACACACCCTCCCTCTACCCTGATCAATGCCCGAGTGAAGATGGCGGCGACTAGCGGGGAATTTATAGGATCCGAGTATCGCGAGATCCGACAACGGGATTATGAGTCAGAGCCTCAGTTTCACATTTGAATTTGGCGCCAATACCCGGATCTGTCTCGGATCCGACTCGGATCCGCAACGTTCGGGTGGGCTCGGATTTCATAAATCCGAGTGCGCTCATCCCTAGTATATATATATATATATATATATATATATATATATATATATATAACTTTACAATCTACAGTTTTTAGTAAGGGATTTACTGCAGTGAAGTTCACAAGCCAATACCCAGTTTTTTCAAACTTAATTCAGATCTCACTGCCCCACAAAAGATTATTTTCACTAGAAAAATCTACAATTTTAAAATAAATAAATAAATCATTTTGTTTTTGGATTCTGTTGCTAATAGTCATACAGCAAAAGCACCCTGTTTTTCTGCACTAAATATACTACTTAGTTCCAATTGATATTTAGCTCAGTCTATATACTAGTACTATTATATATATTATATATGTATTAATAATAACCAGTAGCCAGTACTCCGTCTAAACTCTCTGATAGATTGAATTTAAAACCAATTGATCCGTAAACTATTCTAGCTGACTGATCACTACAAAACTGCTTTAAAATGATCACATTGTTTTCTTTGTCTATATATATATATATATATATATATATATATATATATACATACATACATACATACATATATACACACACACACACACACATAGATGGATATATCTGTCTGAAACTCTCGCAACTGTTCACCAATATTTTTCCCGGAAATTACGCTTTGCCTCATTTTGAGATCTGAAATTGGCGCATGAAGTCATGCCTCGGTTTCTCTAGGAACCCCAAGTCTTGGATCTGCCAGATTTCTCAGAATCCATACCGCTCATCTCTAATGTATATTCTAATAATGTCTATTCTGAACATAAAATATCAACTGATAGCATTCTGAGACTAGTCTTAATATCTTAATAAATTATTTAAACTGAAAATTAAATCTCATTGGTATACATGGGTATAAGGTTCAAACATACAGTGGGTGATAATTCAGTAAAATAATGCAGATAGTACAGACCTGATACCTGTTTTCCTGCTGCTCCTGGTATTGCTTCTGTGACAGAAAAGTGAGTCCTTATGTGCTCTGTGGAGTTACGCAACGTGATGGTAGTTATGAGCACTTGCACATATTAAGTTGCTTGTCTGTTCAGAGATATAGTGGGATTTGTGACAGCAGTGCTTTGACTATTCAAACCCAGCCTTTTCATCTTGCCAGAACAAGATCTCCATGATTCATGCTTCTTTATGAGCTTCTGTTCTGTGTCATTCTACAACCTCTCACCCCTTTATTACTATCCTTTCCAAATCATTAAACTTTGCCATTTTCCCTATAACATACTGCTCTCTTTAGCATTTCTTATGGGTTAAATAAATCATGAATTAACAGTTTTTATTATGTTTCACCTTTGTGAGTGTGAGAATTGTAGTGCACTTCTCCACAGAAGGACAACACTGAGGTGCACAATGAATCAAACTGATTTGGCTGGGCTGTTCTTTTTTCTTTTTAAATATCTTTATTAGAAGAATCATGTAAAGATCCATGCAATGAACAGAAAGGGCCTGACTCATTAAGGAAAGTTTTCTCTCGAACAAAACCACGTTACAATGCAAGAGGTGCAAATTAGTTTATTACTTTGCACATTAGTTAAATACTGGCTGCTTTTTAAAGTAGCACACAAATACTTGATAGCTTTATTTGTACACTGAAATTTAAAGTTGATCTATAACATGCCCTACCCAAACTATAAATCTGTCATCACATCTTAAACTTACCTCCCCCTCCAATGCAACATGGTTTTGCCAAGGTGCAAAGTTACTCATTTTTTTTTGCTTTCCTTTCCTTAATGAACCAAGATCCAAAATGTAGTCAATTAATATGTTTAAATTTGAAAAACATTGTCGTAGTTATGAATATAAATGTACAGAAACATACACAGACATTGTATTATGTTACATAAATTTTCTTTTAAACATAGTGGAGCTTGTAATAATGTACAGATGGAGATGTCGGGATTGCATGCCTGGAAAAAAATGGGAAGGGGAATATGATTCCTGCCACAATATCAATGGGTTGTCATGACGCTGGCCCAGAAGTCCCATCAGAGAGGAATCTCCTATGGAGAAATTTACTGCACCTGCTGTTCACCGCTGTGGAAGTCCAGTGATGCCAATGTGCAGCATGCCCTAGTGGTATGTAGTATACCACCTATGCGTTTCATAGGATTGAATTTTTTAGGGAATATTTTCAGTGTTCAAAAAATGTCTTATATAAATAGTCCCATTGGCTAATCACATAAAATAAAGTGGTGTGATACAATGTATTAACAAAAGTTGCTAAATCGATCAAACAATCTGTTTTGATTCTAACATAATTCCACAAATCTAACATTTCATTTCAGTCATACTTGTAAACTTGATATATTAATTGTTCTCTTAGCAAGTCCTTATCCGTCTGGTGGGAAAACTGAGTACCTTTAGGTGAATAGAACTCATGCAAGCCCGTCTTTATTTAATAATTTAGTTGTTATAAAATTGATTATACTAAACTAGTGCCCCTAAAGGTTATTAGGTAATAGCAAGGATGCAATTCAAAAAAACGGTCTCTTTAGGGAGTGGCTTGGTAGCCATACTGTATGGTTGCAGCAGATTAGAGCTCCTTCTATTACCCAGTTTACCCAGCTGATTCCTGTGGTTTCCAGACCACTTCAACTCTCCTGTGGTTTCCAGACCACTTCAACTCTCCTGTGGTTTCCAGACCACTTCAACTCTCCTGTAGTTTCCAGACTACTTCAACTCTCCTGTGTTTCATCGAGACTGTATTAGCTGATTCCTATCCGCTGCCTCCGTGCTCAACAGTTCCTGCTCACCTCTACTCTCCCGTGTTTCCTCGTGACTGAACCTGCTGAATCCTATCCGCTACCTCCGTGTACCTGCAGTGTCCTGCTTGCCGCTACCCTTCAGTTCTACTCGTGTCTGCAGCCAGCTGATCCGCTCTCCGTGCTCCTACAGTGTTCCTGCCTGTGTCAACTCGCCTGTCTGCATTGGATCAACGCTCCGCTGCTGTCTTCTACTTGGATACCGCTTCTACTCTTCAGTGACCTCCCGGTGACCAGTCCTATATACTACGGCTTCCTGAGTATTGTTCCATCGTTGCTGGTCTACCTACCTGTGCGCTGCACCTACTTGGATATCGCTTCCATTTCCCTGGGACTTCGCATCCTGCCGGCCTCCTGCCGCTCAGGTATCTCTGCACTCCCTTCTGACAGCCTGCTCTTCTGAACCACGGTATGCATACTTCTCATTGACTGTGCTCGTGTATTCATAGCCGGATTAAGGGGGGGGCACAGGGGGCACGTGCCCCGGGCCCCCCTCTCTCCGAGGGCCCCCCGAATCACCTCACCTGGCAGTTGCTGTGAAATACGACTGCGGGGGCCCCCTGACAAATGCGGGCACTCCTTAACCCTTGGATGATCTCTAAACATTTGCCAGTAGTACAGCAGCACCGCAGCTGCTGTACTGTCAAAAATGTCCGAAATTGAGCTGCTGCGCATGTGCAGCAGCTCCTCCTAGGCACCAAGAAAGTGAGCAGGTGAGTCGTCATAGTTTCACTGGGCACCAGGGCCCTGTGCTTCCTGTCCCACAATTCTTTCTCTTTTTTTCAAACTTCCGCGCGGCCACGCGATGACGTCACATCGCGCTGACGCAGCCGCCCAGGAGCCTCCGGTAAGTTGGTGCGCTGTTTTTCTTTCTAATCCGTCCAGGGGATAGTGACAGGTACTGCAGAGGGGGGCTGGGGTGGCAATAACTAAAAATTACTGCACGGGAGAAGTGATGTCTGCAGGGGGAGGAAAATGTCTGCAGGGGGAAGGGGGGGGGAGTGGCTGACAATGTATGCAGGGGAAAGGGGGGTGAGTGACAATGTATGCAGGGGGAAGGGGGGGTGAGTGACAATGTATGCAGGGGAAAGGGGGGGGTGAGTGACAATGTATGCAGGGGGAAGGGGGGGTGAGTGACAATGTATACAGGGGAAAGGGGGGGGGTGAGTGACAATGTATGCAGGGGGAAGGGGGGGTGAGTGACAATGTATGCAGGGGGAAGGGGGGGTGAGTGACAATGTATGCAGGGGGAAGGGGGGGTGAGTGACAATGTATGCAGGGGGAAGGGGGGGTGAGTGACAATGTATGCAGGGGGAAGGGGGGGTGAGTGACAATGTATGCAGGGGAAAGGGGGGGGGGGTGAGTGACAATGTATGCAGGGGGAAGGGGGGGTGAGTGACAATGTATGCATGGAAAGGGGGGGTGAGTGACAATGTATGCAGGGGAAAGGGGGGTGAGTGACAATGTATGCAGGGGGAAGGGGGGGTGAGTGACAATGTATGCAGGGGAAAGGGGGGTGAGTGACAATGTATGCAGGGGAAAGGGGGGGTGAGTGACAATGTATGCAGGGGAAAGGGGGGGTGAGTGACAATGTATGCAGGGGAAAGGGGGGGTGAGTGACAATGTATGCAGGGGAAAGGGGGGGTGAGTGACCATGTATGCAGGGGAAAGGGGGGGGGTGAGTGACAATGTATGCATGGGAAAGGGGGTGTAAGTGACAATGTATGCAGGGGAAAGGGGGGGTGAGTGACAATGTATGCATGGGAAAGGGGGGGTGAGTGACAATGTATGCACGGGAAAGGGGGGGTTAGTGACAATGTATACAGGGAAAGGGGGGGGTGAGTGACAATGTATACAGGGGAAAGGGGGGTGAGTGACAATGTATACAGGGGAAAGGGGGGGTGAGTGACAATGTATGCAGGGGAAGGGGGGGTGAGTGACAATGTATGCATGGGAAAGGGGGGGTGAGTGACAATGTATGCAGGGGAAAGGGGGGGTGAGTGACAATGTATGCAGGGGAAAGGGGGGGTGAGTGACAATGTATGCAGGGGAAGGGGGGGTGAGTGACAATGTATGCAGGGGAAGGGGGGGGGCAATGACTGTAGGAGGGGGACAATAAAAATGGCCAATGTGTGTGGGGGGACGACAGTATATGACTGTAATGTGTGTGGGGGACAGTATATGACTGTAATGTGTGTGGGGGACAGTATATGACTGTAATGTGTGTGGGGGACAATATATGACTAATGTGTGTGGGGGACAGTATATGACTGTAATGTGTGTGGGGGACAGAATATGACTAATGTGTGTGTGTGGGGGACAGTATATGACTGTAATGTGTGGGGGGGACAGTGTATGACTGTAATGTGTGCTATTAAGTGAATGTGGGGCTGCTTGGGGAAAATGAGGTATATTTATTGAATGTGATTATGAATTATTTAATGCCTGAGATGGTTGTGGGAAATGGTTATTTTTATTAAACATAAATGCTATTTAATTTCTTGCTGGGGTTGTTTGGAGGGAGGGAAATAGGTTAACTTATTAAATGGGAATACTATTAATTTAATGTTTGGGGCTGGTTGTAGGGAAATAGGTATATTTAATAAATGTATATACTATTTAATGTCAGGGCTAGTTGGAGGGAAATAGATGTATTTATCAAATGTGAATACTATTATTTTAATGTTGGGGCTGGAGTAAGGCCTAAATTTAAAACGTGGGTGCTATATTGATTTAACACCGGTGCTGGTTGGAGTTTTCTAAATTTCATGTACCCATTTTTTTTTTCCTAATAGGGCCTCCAACATTCCAGGATCCAGACAAGCAGCAACTGATCTAAAGACACCAGCAGCCACAAGTGGTGACAATGACAAGACAGGTAGGAGAGACGAGGACAGTCTGCCAACTGTCCTGAATTTGGTGGGTGACTGTCCCGCTTAGTCAGGATTTGGTCTGACTACAAGAACAGTTGGGAGATATGTCCTACTTCACATTGTACTGCTTGTGAAGGCAGAACTGTGTGCACCTAACAGTAGTGCTCACAGTATTGCCTGTGTATTTGTTGAAAATGTCTAATAATCATATTACATCATAGGAGCTCCCCTGTCTTAAGTGCCGGGCCCCCAGAGCCTTAATCCAGTTCTAGTTAGCAGGATGGAGCGGATAGCTACTCCCAGTCCCTGGATAGGACACAGCCTGCAGAGGAAGCCGAGGAGCTCTAAGTCTCATGAGATTTATTAATCTTGTGAGACTAAGAGCTTCCCTGCTCACTCTACAGGAAGTTCCCACTCTGATGGATGTCAGCAGCATCAGAAGCATAGATAAGTACAGTGGGCTGGGGGTGTTGTAATGTGTTTCTCTTATGATGGGGAGGGCCTGATGAATGTAATGTTTTATTATAATGTATGTATCAATGCCCCATGTTGACCACGCCCCCAACATAATGTGGCCAGGCCCCTGACGGCGCCGCTGCTGCACAGCGGCACACGATTTTGTCCTGCTCATCAACAGAGATGGGCCTGTATGCTTGAAATGCCAGGGCTGATTTTTACTCCCAGTCCGGCCCTGCTGGGCACATATTTAAACTGTAGAAAAACAAATAAATCATATATAAATAGATATCAAGAAAACCCTTAATATGCAAAATGTGAACTGAATGATGATGCATATCGTTTATATGCGTTTTAAACCTGCATTTTTTTACACCATTGGTTAACAGGCCTTAGGTGGAACAAGGATTTGTCTGTTGTCATTTGCTTACCTAACCATTCCTGCCTTGTCAGTGAGAATAGTCAGTTCCATCGAACCTTTATTATCACTTAGAATTCAGAGAGCCTAGTTTTGATATTATTGTTACAACAGTGCACAAATATATATATATATTTGACAGGAATAAGAAGCAGGGTTTTTTGTGGTATTTTCAAAGATGGTGGCGTATGCAGAGTTTTGTCTTTTTCTTTTTTATTCAGTGCTACTCTCCATAGCAGTGAAGGATTTATTTACACTGCCTTATGTAAATGGGAACAAAAAAACAGCTTGGTTTTATGGGCAGCATGGTGGCTTAGTGGTTAGCACTTCTGTCTCACAGCACTGGGGTCATGATTTAGATTCCCTATCAAGGCCTTATCTGTGCGGAGTTTGTATGTTCTCCCCGTGTTTGCCTGGGTTTCCTCCCACACACCAAAAACATACTGGTAGGTTAATTGGCTGCTATTAAATTGACCCTAGTCTCTCTGTTTGTGTGTGTGTGTGTGTTAGGGAATTTAGACTGTAAGCTCCAATGGGGATTCTCTGTACATCGCTGCGGAATTAGTGGCACTATATAAATAGATAGATAGCGTGTGTTATCAATGGCATTTTTAATGTGCAGTATCATTGCTAGTATTATTGCTAGTTTTAATGTGCGTTATCAGTGGTATCATTGCTGGTTTTAATGTGTGGTGTCAATGCCCATTTTAATGTGGGGTTTTGATGATTGTTTTAAAGTAAAGTATTTTAGTTTGTGGAAATAATGACTTTCTTGTGTAGACAACCTAGGCGAGCCCTCTGTGAGATCTGTAAATGTTGTACTGCTGGCTATAGGTGTTGTAATGCAGGATATGTCAATGCTTACAGCCTTATACCCAATGAAGACACTATGCTCTTAATTTGAGATCTTAGGGGCCCCCCCTGTCTTAAGTGCCCCGGGCCCCCCAAAGCCTTAATCCAGCTCTGCGTGTATTGCATACCTTGCTGGACTGAGTTGTTCTTCTCTGAAGTTGCCTATCCTCTGAGACTGTTGCCATCATTTGACTGTGTTGCCTTTTAGTCTGGATAGTTCCTGAGTCTTTGTATATTTGTGCAGTGCTGCTCTGTTATTACTACTGTGTGCTTATCATCGTGGGATCAAGTTCAGTGTGCCCGTGTATACTCTGCATTACATTTGTCTCCCCGTGCTCCTCCTCACATATATATTTCAGTGGTACAACTTGCTAGAGGCAGACCACTGTTCCCTGTTTCCTGAGTCACCTGTTTCCAGTATCCTTTCACATAGCAGTGGTACAACTTGCTAGAGGCAGACCACTGATTCCTGTTCCAGTATCCCTCCATATAGCAGTGGTACAACTTGCTAACGCAGACCACTGACTTCCCGGATACCTCCCCCTGGATTCCGTTCCCTCACCTAGACAGCGGTACAACTTGCTAAACGCAGGCCGCTGACTTTCATCACCTCCTCATTGCTTCTGGACATTCCTCCTCACTATAGCTGTGGTACAACTTGCTACCGCAGACCACTGACTATCCTCACGTTTCCTTTGTCCATTCAGTTCCTCGTGTACTATTACATCTATATTACCAGTGCTGCTAGTCATAGACTTTCACGAGCATTCTCTACCATCTGCTGTCTCCTGTTCCGTGATCACCCCGCTACCAGAGTACCATATTACCATCTATACTGCTCTGGTAAGTTTATCACCTGGTGATCCCTGGGTAAAGACTCCTAGTGCCCGTGACACACACCTTTATATATCACTGCACTGGGATCATCTTCTCATCGCTCCTTAAACACTGCATAGTCCCTCAGTGTGACTAGACACCCCCTCACAGAGTTTAGCTGCCCCGAAACAGGCTGTGCAGTTGAAGTTAGGCTGGACTGAAGTATGGTTATGACCCACATTCCTATTATTGCCAGCCATATTTCTATACTCTGGACCACAGCACCACCTGGTGGCCTTAATGTGATTTACACCTTCCCACAACCTGGAGATAAGACTTACAACAGCGGCATTCCCTGATCTTACAACTAGACCCATGATTGCCTGTATATTAGAAAAGAACAAAAGTCATCACTTTCGTTCCTCCTTCACACTGTTTCCCCTTTAGTACACTGTGCACCCTTCACCATCACACTGTGTCCTACATATTTGGGTTCCCCTTGTTTATTTTACCTTACACTGTGCCCTCCATATTTTTGCTCCACTTGGTTATTTCCCCTCACACTGCCCTCCATGTTTTGTTTCCACATATCTCTTATTTCCCTCACCCTCCATGCTTGTTCCACCTTTCTCTCATGTTATTTGCCAAAATACATTTTTTGCTGGAGGGCGCTGTGAGAGCTTGCGCAGGCTCAGTGTGCTTGGACTGGGCGTGCAGGGATTGAATTGACATCATACGGAGGATCGAGGTAGACTGCGCAGAGTTGGACTAATAATAGCAACCAGCAGGGTGTGACATAACCTTTATTTTCATCAGCAAACGTGAGTTAGAAAAGTAATCATTATTAAAAGATTATTGAAAAACTCCTAATAAAATGTAATTATCTCTATTGTAATAATGTCCACTCTTCAGTCTTGAAATAGTGAGAAATCATGGGGGGAGCATGTCTTCTCCAGGAACCTGTATTACACACAGTAGTAAATTATATTTACATTCATATGAAAATGAATTTAAGTGTTTAATTAAAAGTTAATATTTTTTGGTATAACATTGTCTGCACTCTCTTTTCTAGTAGGAATTAAAAGTGAATATAATCTATGCTTAAAAAAAAAAAAAAAAAAAGTGCTATGGATTGTTTCACGATAGTGGGCCCCAAACCAGTATCTTGCCTAGGGCCCAATGAGGTATAAATCCGGCTCTGGTGTGCAGTAGCACTCCCCAAAAAACACCTATATTTCTTAATTTGTTGTTGTTTTTTTTTTAAATCAAAAATGTGCTTTTCTACTCCTCAAAACAATTTTGTGAGGGACAGTCACTGACTAGTAGAAAAATACATCTTGGATTTTAAAAGAAATCTATGTACTTTATTTGGGGGTGCTGCTCACACTCAAACACCACCTTTTTTGTCCACTTTTTGTCCACGAGAGCACAGGGTGTCCAGGCAGAAACTGGGAATTCCATTTATTTGGAGTTTTGTAGCGGTCAATTAGGAAGTCGTATTGTCTCCAGTGTTCTGATCATCGCAGTCAGCCAAACAATGGCATTTCTAGAGTAAACTAATATATGTATTCTTATTTTCTTTAGGCGGAGAACTCCTTTGTTATACAAATGATGTATACATAAAAAAAAAAAATACCAGAAGACACCCAATAAGTAAAATAAGCAAAACCTCATTTTTATCATCATTATTTATGGTTCCAACAAGTGATACGCTGAGAATGATAGAAATCAGCACAGTTTAGGATTTGCATGCCAGGACACAGAAATACGTGAAGTGGACCTCCAGGTTTTCTTGAACACACTGTTCTCCTATGACGTCAGCCATCCTGTGGAAGAAAAATGACTGTTACCTTAACAAGTCTCTTCCAATTACCAGTCAAAATATATATATATATATATATATATATATATATATATATATATATATATATATATATATATATACACACACACACACACACATTATAGAAAATTAATTTCACAGGATTTTCATGTAGAAACAATTGACATTTCAATGTACCGAATTTCTTTTTATACAGCCATCTCCCAGATCATCATGTACTGTATAAACTCTTATGTATTGTCTTTATAACACCACCCTCTTTATAATGCCAATTTTGCCAAGTTTTCTAGTGATATAAAGATGGCGCATTGTAATTTGCAAACACATTTTTTGACAGTCAGAATCTGGCAAAAACCAGTTGGAGGCCATCTGGAAATAGTAGAGGCCACCATCTGCCAACATGATGTGGTTGGAATAATAATAAGATTATTCTGAAGGGGAAACTTTTGTATTAGAAGTTTGTACATAGCTACCACGCAAACAAGTAAACTACCTTCTCATCAGATAACCCGGAACTCATGATTTTCATCAACTTGTCATGAAGGACTGTATATCTATATGATGCTTGCATATAGGGGGACTCTTGTTGGACCACTTACCTGCATGACCCTGTGGTGGGAGAGACTCAGCTACAGCCGTCTGGTTGACCTAGGGGCTTTACTAGGAAGGTATAATGAAGGACAAACTACCACAACAAATACATGCAAACAAGTGTTAATTTTGCAAAAAGACAGGGAAGCTTGCTAAATTGGGCAGCTTGAAGAAAATGGAAGACTTGCAGAATAATTGGGGTAGGTTGGAAGTTCAGAATAATAAAATAAGAGGTCCAAGAGATCCACCAGCACTGGTAACAATTTCTCCACCAATAAGAAAAACCTGGAGGGCAGAGTAGCTCCCAGACTGTGAGGAATCCCAATAGGTCAACTAGTTAAGGGCAAGCGTTAGTTAGGGGCTTATTGAATAAGTTGTTTATTTGTCTGCAGTTCTTTACAATGATAGTTTGTATAGATTCCTGTAATGAAGGCTTCAAGTCTAAGGAGTCATTTTATGATAACCACTGGTGTTTTTAGCACAGGGAGCTCTGTGTAGTTTATTAATGTGTTTAATTTTCCTTTTATTTTATTTCTTAAAAAAGACAACTGAACATCTAAATTCCTCCCCTGATCATTGCAGAACACTGAAGACACATTTCTAATTTTTAGGACAATGAACAGTGCAAGTCTGCACTAAAACCATAACAAACCAGAAAGACATTTGTTCTTATTGTTAAACTTGCACTATACTGATAAATACTAATTGCTGATTGGTTGCAGTGAGTTGCACATTTGCACCTTTGTGAAAAGTTATTAAATTAGACTTTCAGATTTAATCATCAGCAAAGGAAAAACTGCAAAGTATGTCAGTGACTAGAATTGTGCGCTAACCCCCGTATTTTGGATTGGGATTTCATTAAAAATTTGTGAAAAATAGATGTGATTTTGAGCGGTTTTACTTCTGTATTAACGTTTATAGCATTAACATTCATTTCCAGTTTACAATCTGACAGACCAATACTCTGAGTGAGAAGGTGGCGCATGGGAAGTTAGGGAAGATGCATGACCGTGGTGGGCACTGTTTTGCAATGGTCATTCTAGTATGTATACCAGTACCAGCAGTAGAAGGACCCTTGCTAGCAAAAAGTGGCCATAGTCTGAGCCTTGTATTGCCACTGTGGGTGGTGTATGGAATTTTAGCCATTTCCTTTTTTTGGAGAAACCACATTTGTCAGAAACTTTGCTCTTAATCCTCCTGCTTACATCAAGAGCTGATGTTTTCTTTGTATTTGACAAATAGTTTTTGGATTTTGAGTACGCTTTCTTCCACTTCATGGGAACTTTTTACCCCAAAGACTATACACTGGACACGAGGTCACCCCCTAAGGATAGAGGAGAGGAAGTTTCACAACCAGCAAAGGAAGGGGTTCTTTACAGTAAGGGCAGTCAAGATATGGAATTCATTATCGGGGAAGGTTGTGATGGCAGATTCAATAGATATTTAAGAAAGGGTTAGACACATTAACGGAAAAGTGTATCCAGGAATACAACCATTAATTAAAATGAAGGATAGTCGTGGATTTAGGGAAAAATAGGGATTGCAATATATTGGCAGTTGTTTAATCTGGATCAATTTCAAATACAAGTGAGGGATCACAGGAAATTCAAAATAGCTTGAACTTGATGGACTGGTGTATTTTTTTCAACCTCAAACTATGTTACTATGTTACCTTGTTGTGACCTGGTTAAGAAATAAAAATATCTAGTTATAAATAAAAATATTTTTTAGCCAGGATGAGAATAACTAAATGATTAAAAGACTGGAGTGCTTTTGCATCCAACTCCAGTATTTGGTAAATAATGCATTTAATAAGTTGGAAGAGCAATCACTTAAATCTAAGAAATACCACCGTGTACCAGCCCACTTCAGATCATTCTACCCCATCATGACCATTTAAATATATTATCCAACAACTGGTCTTGTTTTTGCAGATGGGGCTCCCAGAAGACCTGCTTTTGTGCCTCGCCCCCCTTTTTGCTCCAAGCAGTATCATGCTGCCTGCAAAAACACACTATGTGCATGTGTCTGTCGGCAGAGGATTGTGTTTATACAGACACATGTGTGCAGTTGCAGATAGTCTCCCCCCCCCGGCCAAGGTGGGAGGGGAAATCACTCCCCTCTGGATCCGCCACTGGTATCCTATCAATTAGTGGTCATGACCTTCAATAAATTTGTGGATTAGGGATAAGATTAATAGATTGGGGGTGGGGTATATTGCGTTTTGATCTTGCATTTTCAAATGTTTATTAATGTCCCTATGCTGCAGCAATGGGGAATGTCCCCATCTACCTAGGTCTGATCATCTATGCTGCTAAGATCTGCTCATCACAAAGAAATCGGAGCATGGTCCACAAATACAGCTTCTTGTGTTTCACCACTGGTTCCTCAGGTACCCTCCACTTTTCTATCCAATTACTGAAAAGAGGTGGGATAATCATTATGGACATAAGTACATGAACAGTTCTCATTTTACTTCTCTGTTCAGTAATACATAGCTTTTCCAACTGTTGGTTTTACTTATGTTTGGTCATCTCTACGATTTACTTACTTTTTCTCCAAAGTTTGCAAGAAAGCAATGGCTCCATCTCTGTCCTTGGTTAGAAATGACTGATACATAGGTGTGGTCCTAATAAAGCCCAAGAGTTCTGCCAACTTCATGTGACCCATTTCAGTGATGCCACTAATCCTGAAAAATAGAAAATACGAAATCACCAACATAAGAGATTATGAGATCAGAAAAGGTACAATAAAACTTTAGTATTTTATTATATTAATGAAAAAGTGATGACCGTTACATGAATACAAATATCATCTCTAAATGGCATATCTCTGTGACGGAAAGTTGCTGTGCACTTCAGCCAGACCAGTCAAAGATATTTTGAAAGAATACATATTACAGAAACCAGGATGACAGATGATTTGGCAGCGAAAGGGGGATTTGCCACTTGCTCTGACCTGTTGTATCAGCTGAATAAATTTTGTTGGAGGGCTGAGTGATCGCCAGGATACAGCTCCATTTAAGTAAGCTTTTAGCTAGGCAGGTAACAGCATGCCGAACTGCCAACAGATGTTTTCCTACTACTTAAAAAAGAAAAAGCAAAGCACACAATTGTCATGGTTCCAGTTGGAACCCCGGACTCAATGACTGGTATTGACAAGAGCACTGTAGTGCATCCATGACTGCAAACAATTGGCAGACATCAGTTTCATAGCTTGGTATTGTGCTTTCAGAGGAAGGAAACAAGGAACCGTTGCTTACCAACAGAAGGTGTGCATTAGCTTACTACAACAAAACCAGTTGAGAAAGGCACCTGAACAAAGGAGTGCAGGGGACAAGAGGCAATTGAAGTGGTCAACAGTAAACTCAGATAAAGAGCCGACAGACCGGGAAATGATTGGAGCAGCGCCAGGGCAACAAGAGAACTGAAGGATAGTTGCAGGACTGATGCCGAGGGTTCCAGATAACTGAACTCACTGTTAAGGATGCAGGAGTAGACACTGAAATAAAAATTGTGCTCTGAAGCACTTTTTTTAAAAGTAAACCCTGTTGACAGTTTACAATATAGATGAGGATAGACGTAATGAGCACAGAAACATGCTCCCCGTCTTTAATGTCTCAAGAAACAACAAGAGGGTCGTTTAGGTAAACAAACTGGTACAACAGATAACGAAAAGCCTTGTTGACAAAATTTTGGAAAACTGTGGGGGCATTACATAATCCAAAAGGCTTCCTCTTGGGTGTTGAAGGCTGTCTTCCCCTCAATTCCCTCTCTGAAGCGGATAACGTTGTATGCCCCTCTAAGATCCAATTAAAAAAAATTGTCGTCACACTCTTGATTCGATTGAAGAGCTCAGAAATCAAATATAAAAGGATACTTATTTTAATTGTAATTGCAATAAGATCATGGTAGTCAATACAAGACTGTAGACCTCCATTTTTTTTCTTAACACAGAGAAGCCTGCTCCTGCTGGTGATAAAGGTTATCAAAAAAAACCCCAGTTCAAATTATCTTGAATATATTCAGATATAGCTTGTATCTCTGGTTGAGAGAGGATAGACATGTCTACGAGGAGGAACATGGAGTGAAGATCTACAGTACAGTTCAATTGCTGATGAGGTGATCATTTTTTGGGTTATTTGCTTGCTAAAAACATTGGCATTAGATGTGAATTGTGGGGGTAGAAGCTGCTCCAAGTTAGTAGAAGATAAGAGCAGTCGAGAATAAGGAACAATCTTTTGGAGACAATGGACATGACCTCTTGAACCCCAGGATAACCGCTTTGCAATGAGCTAAACAAGTGTCGGAGAGTGATGGCGAAGCCAAGGAAGACCCGGAACTTTTACCTTAGGAATAACTAAAAAGGAGATGGGTCTCCTTATGCAAAATTCCAACCTGTAAATTCAGTGGTATAGTGCGATAAAGAATTGTGCCTTCAGCCACCTTGTTACCATCAATGGCAGTCAATAAGCTGAATGATAGAGTAACTGATTTGGAAGAGTGAGCTATGAAACTATAACAGATGAACTTAAATTGTCTGCAGTACCAGAATCCAGAAAGGGAGAAAGAAATTATGCAGAATACAACATGATCATAGTATTGAAGTTGGGATTGATATGTGGAGTAGGAGAGCAAATAGAAGAATCTAACATGGAATCTCCAGTACCCGTTATGTCTTGTAATCTCCAATGTGTTTGGGGCAAGATCCAAGCAAATGACTGGGATCAGCACAATATAGGCACATATTATTCTTAAACCTCCTCCCTCATTCTTCAAGAGAGAGCCAAGATACACATAATTGCATGAGCTCCTCTAGTGGAGCCTGGAGCAGAGACACCAGATGGACAGAATAATTACTATATTGCTCCTTTTCTTGAGTCTGCTCCTTGAATTGGAACTCCAACCTATTGGAGAGAGTAATGAGGTCATCAAGAGAAGACAGGAGCTCCCAAGAAGCCAGTTCATCCTTTATGCAGTCAAGCCACCCTTGCCAGAAGGTTGCAATCAGTGCCACACACATTATTCCAATGGAGTTCAGATGCCATAGCCCGAACCGCATATTAACCCACAGATTGTGTCCCTTTGAAAAAAGGAAGAATGTCGGATGCAGCTATGAAACCTGGCCTTGTTCATCAAAGCTTTTTCTGAAGGAATCCAACCAGGCTTTTGGATTTGCTGCCAGGAGTCCAGTTTTCAAACCTATGCATTGAGGACTGCCCTCTAACATGACGAGCTGATAGCAGGTTGCTATAAGTTGCAAAATGGAGAGAAGTCAAATCAAGCCAAGAGTCTATTATACGTGCGGTCCAAAGGAATGCAGAATTAGAACCAAAAAGTCAGTCAAGTCAGGGTCAAAAACAATGTCACAAGGATAAATATGAGCAGAAGAACCACTGTACACAGGAACAGAATGCTAGAGGCAGGAGACCTGGTACTCTGGTACTATCCAGTGCTCAGAGTCAGCCTTAAATAAAAGGAGCTAATTTGAAAGTCTCCCCCTACTCGTATCATTGGTCACAAGGCTGTGACTTTTAAAAACTCTGAAGTATTGCATGTCTGCTGTATAGAGTGGGTGCAGCAGATGGAACCTGTATAGGTGCTAGTAGAGAGTTTAATGGTGGGAACCTGCAGAGGAGATTTTAAAAATCTTTAATATCCCCCTGGAGCACTGTCAAATCCATCCTAAAGAAATGGAGAGAATATGGCATAACTGTTTATTTGTTTGGAACAGGCCATTTTTCAGAACTGCATGTCTGTACGAGAAGGATATTGGTTAGGAAGGAGGTCTATGGCAACTTTGAGACTTAAAATAGTTGATGGGTGAGATGGGTGAAATTATCTGTGGCTGGGTCTCCCCCATATCCCTCTCCAAATATGCTATGGGAAATATTTTTCATGTTCACTTTACGTGTTTCACTAACCTGGTGGTCTAGGTGATTGGGATGAGGTGAAGTTGCACAGTTTCTCCACCAGATCCAACGCTGAGAGGGTCCTGTGGTGTTTTGCTGATATGCATCCGATTCCTGGGTCAAAGTCCAGAGGACGGGAGCATCACTGCATCCAGTGGAGAGGGATCTACACCCCAGACACAAAGCCCTCATAGTCAGTCTGGAAAGGAGATCTAAAGCTAGGATACCCCAGCCCAGAATCAGTGACATTAGAATGGAGAGTGGGCTGTGCCACAGAAGCTCTGGCTGCTAATGGACAGGAGGGGGTGAACACACCTAATTTGAATTAATGTTAAAGTAAATTGACCCTAGTCCACTACCAAGTGGATGTGCCCGACGTAAAACTGTATACAGAAGGCTAGCAGAACTTGTGCAACTAAATAAAATCACAACCTTCAAATGCTATGTATGTAAAGGAATAGCTCTTATTAGAGCCACAAAAGCAATAAGCATCACTACTACGATGCAACCTGCTTGTTCCTGTGAGATGCCTGTTCCTGCTGTGCTCCTGTAACCAACTGATTCAAGATCACACTTTAATCCTGAATCAATGATCTGCCTTCATCCCAGCAGTCCTGAGCCAAAGTAAGTAATTAGTAGGATTTAGCCAGAACAACCAGCAAAGAGGTGCTTTAGCAGCTACACAATACCCTGATGCATAAGCTGTTTGAGGAGCATGGTGGTAGCAGCCATTACCCTCCTACAACCGATACCATATTGGTAAGCAGTTGGCACTCACGGTATGCGAATAACTGGTTTGGCCAAGCGATGCCAGTAAGAGCAGTCAGTGATTTATTGATGACAACTTGCAGAAAAAGAACCATAGCTTGGGCACTTCATAGATCTGGGCTTTAGTGGATGGTGGAAAAACAAAACCATTGTTGATGAAAACTCACATGAGATCAAGAATGAACTTTTGAACCTGAGTGCCAAATAAAATGTTTGGCACAAGCCTAACATTGTCTATTATCCTAATAACAGCACACCTACTGTGAAGCATGATGGCAGGAGAAGAATACTTCTCTGCTCCAGACACTGGAGCCAGAGCTAGAAGGAAATCCTTCGGCAGTCTTACATGAAAAAGATACTTTTGGGTGGCGGATATATCAAACAATTAAAAAGCACTTTAAACCCCTCACCACCACCACCACAGAATGGCAGAAACATTCAAGTCATGTTTCAGGATCTGTTTTAATATAGAAACATATCTCTCTCCTTTGTATTTCTTGATGTGCACTGGGCAGACCATCCAGGCACACCAGTGCAAAGCCCAAGGGTTTGTAATAAGCATACAGTATACTTTGTAAATGAGACCCAGAGCCTGAATGATTAAGGAGAGTAAAGCAAAAAAAAAAAAAAAGAAAGGAGTAACTTTGCACCTTGGCAAAACCATGTTGCATAGGAGGAGGAGGTAAATTTAAAATGTGGGAACAGATTTATAGGTGGGGTAGGTCGTGTTCTAGATCATCTTTAGATTTCTGTGTACAAATAAAGCTATCAAGTGTTTGTGTGCTACATGAAAAAGCAGCCAGTATTTTCCTTACATGCAAAATAATAAACTTATTTGCACCCCTTGCATTGTAACAGGAGATTTACTCTTTTTTTTTTACCTTGCTCTCTTTAATGGCCCCCAGTGTTTCCTTACTTTTCATAAAGTGGTTTCCTACTTATAGCAGTTGTTTCTGTGTAATTGGTGGTCAGTGGTCTCTGTACACTGCTTGGGATGTGTAAGAGCGCAGTGGAGTGGCGGGTGGCTTTAACATACATCTGCAAATGTGTGCAACTAAGACTTTTGCATTGTTATCTACAGCAGAAATGGCAGGTCTTTTGCTGGTTATAGCAGTGTGCTGGGGGAATTCTCAATGTGTAATAGCCCAGCAGCTTGGAACTCTGAATCTCCATGACACCTGGGAAGCCCAGTCAAACTGAGTTGCAAGACCTTCGTTCATTAGAACCAGTTGGCTTCACATTTAATGCATGCAGGGAAGCCGTGTAGTTCCACAATGCAATATCTGTTTCAGTGACGTAGTTGCTTTATCTAGTTGAAAGTATAACAGCAGTGGTTTATTCTATTGAGACCACACAGTATATATTTATTACTTGATGCCCATTAGAAATAATAGTAATAGCTTTATGATTACACAAACTATACAATTTCTGTGGTGTATATCTATTGTAAGTGTTGATTATATTTATATTACACCCTTACCTTTCCTTGTCGGCAAATGGCAAGGCATCAAATATGTCTTGATATTCAGATTTAATGATGTTACAGATGTTATATTGTGATGAGTAAATGCTATTAATAGCCTGTTTAAAAAAAAAAAATTGAGTGATTAGCAAGTTTTTATTAAATGGAAATTTAAATCCAAGATATTGGATGTGTACAGTATATTTGTCCGGTATCAAGTATTATATATTTTGTATGCCTTCAATGTATAATAAATCCTAGAGATCCATATTTAGAGAATTTAAATGACAAACTAGTCAAAAACACACACCATACTTGACGGTGGTACTTTAATCAGCAGGTTTTGCAGCATGTATTGTATTATTCATGTGTCCTCTGTGAAATATTACATAAAAATATAAATATAATGACTATGGACTATTTCAAGTCACAGCACAAAAATGTTATTACATATTGAAATACAATCATAGCTGCACTTATACCAGTGGCGCACGCAGGGGGGGATTCTGGGTCTCCAGAAACCCCCCTCCGCTATATAGTGCCCTACATATCGGCACTGTAGTATACAGCAGCCGCGGCGCTGTCTAAGAAGCATCCGCGGCGGTGCTGTATTGTATACAACAGGTCTCTAGGATTTATTTTTTTTCGGGGGCGGAGGAAACCCCCTCCTGAAAAATCCTCCTTGCGCCCCTGTGTACCATCCACCTTTATAAAGCATTTATTATATTATTAAAGGGGTTCATTTACAGTTGGATGTTGATTAATTTATATGTCGGAAGATATGTACTCCCATACTGCACGAGCTCACAAACAATGTGTACACATTCGTTTGTGTATGATTTTTGCGCATTATTGTCTTGTGACCCTTTTTGTGTTGATAGCTGAAAAGGAGTAATGGGGAATGTCAGGGGAGGACAAGCAGAGACCAAGTATAGTGGGGGCATGTTCACATAATTGTGAAATTATTAGGTGCAGACTTATTCATTCATAGTTGTTGACAATATTTTATTCCATATATTTGACACTTCGTTAAATTATTATATTGTGACTTTACCAGTTAATACCAACACTGACAAGCCTCATCTCTACGCTATCCTTAGGAATAAGTATACATATTTGTATGCCTAATCTACATCTGGAGTAAATACTACTGTTTTTGAGCTAGACACATCTTGAGATACGGCCTAACTCACCCTATACACGCAAATACACTTTTTTATGGATTTTTTCCTAACGCTATTATGGTTCACAAATGCGTCCAAGTATAAATGATCCCTTTAATGTTTTACACTTATTACCTACCATACCCCCAATTAGCTCTGTCCAGTTGGATCCTAACATATGAAGTTGCTGTTTGTACAGTTTTGTTCACTATATATGCTCTAAGACCCTGCATACAGTTTGTGGCGCCACATAATCTTACTGGTACAGACAGAATATATTCTCACCTCAGTATAAAGGTTTGTTAGTGTCTCTGAATAATTCTTATATTGTATGCTAAACTTTGGATAGACAGCATGCAATGCCACACAGCCTCTATTCTTAAGAACTCGAGCTACTTCTAGCGCAAATTGGTCTACGGGAAACCAGTGTGCAGCCAAATCTGCACTTATTAGATCCACAGAGGCATCTTCCAAAGGCATCTTCTCAACTGAGGCAACCCTGTAACGAGAGGGAAAAGGTAGTCAATCTGTGTACCCATGTTACTACACAGATAGGGCTGGCGGAACACGGTAAGCAAGGTGGGAGGTTGGGGGAAGGCACTATGCCCGAGAGGTGCACCGCCTGCTTCTCCCACTTATCCAGTCCACCAGTCCATTAAATAAAAATACTGGTGGCAGCACCCAATGCCATCCTCACATGTCTGTTGGGCGTGAAGGCGATAGTCAGCGAGGAGTGACACAGGAAGGAATCAAAGAACAACAAAAGAGGAAGTGAAGACAGAAGAGGAAAAAGTCATAGAAAGGTAAGTAAAGAACAGATGGGGCACAGGGTTATGTCAGGGGCACAGTGTGATGGAGGGGGCAGTTCGATAAAGGTGGCATGAAGGGGAAAGTGTTATGTTGGAGGGGACACAGTCTGATGAAGGGATGCAATTTTTTTCTCTTCTATTCTTCACCAAAACTAATTTTCCAAAAATATAAACTTTTATTACAAATACATATTCTTCATTTATATTATTCAAATAGCAATAAATGTTTTCTGTTTGGTGTATTTATTTATATTACTCTGTTTATTACATTTTATTATATGATTTGTATTAAAAGAAGAAAAACGTTATTGAATGAACAAATAATTTATAAAAGATTAGGAGGGGAAATTAATTTTTTGCAAGGGAGGCACCAGACACACTAGCACTTACCTTGACTACAGACATAGGAGCCAGCTCTGTTTGTGCTTTAACATCCCCAAATATTTGTGCTGTCAAAGCCATTAACTATGTCTAGGCATGACATTTATCAGCCAATTGGGGGGGGGCACCCTCTATTTTTAAGAACTGACTCTTATGACTACATATATTTTCAGGTGTGGGTCTCATGGCAGAGGTGCTGTAGAATGATATTTATGAAGTTATAAATGTTCATAGTATTGACAACAAATATTCTTCATATGTAAGACATGGAAGATTACTCACTGGTAAGTAACATTCTCCTGCGGTGTAGATCTTTTTGCTTTAATTATCTGAATCTCACTAATGTCTATTCCAATCACTTTGCTGAAATATTCTGCCAGTGGTCGGGTTGATCTTCCTGATCCACAGCCAGCATCTACTGCCAGTTCAAAGGGTTTCCCCTTCTGAAGGAAAAAATAAATAATATCCATCCTTATGGATCTCTAATTAAAGTTAAGACCGCCTTTTTATTAATGCACTAATTATTAGAATATATGCAGCTCTCACTGTTCTTTCTTGTTGTGTTCGAGCATGAAATACAGGACCCCATCCTATCTACGGAAGCCTCCTAATGTCTCAAGATTGTTAATACCAACACGTTTCATCACAGACTAAACCTCACGTAATTTTATATACATATTTTAATTTAAAATTAAATATTATAACAAAGCATATATTTTTCCCTTTTTCATGTATTAATATTAATCAAAATATTGTTTTGATTTGACTATTTTTTATTTGATCTTAATATGGTAAGCTTACTAAACCTAACTAGACATTTCACCCCTATAGCTATTATGCCCTAAACGTTTAGCAAATAATAATAATTCAGAATAATCTGATAAGAAAAAACTACTCATTTTCCCCTTTCCTCTTATTAACAGTAGCCCTGTACCATTTGGAAATTGCTTTCCATTAAAATGTTAATGAAGGTTTTGGAAGCAAATTGGATTGGTTGTAAAGGAATTCAGTTTAATTGAACATTAAATCAATTGTAAGCCATGCTGTTGTATGCCCTTGATTGATTGAAGGGGTTGGGTGTGTCTGGAAGAATAGTGCTTGTCCCCCACCATATATGACAAGGGGAGAGTGGTGAGGAAACCTATGTGACATACGCTCTCCCCTGCTCGCTTATGCTCCTGTACCCTTCTCAATTGTCATATTTGCTTCAAGACCCCCTCCCCTCTACAGATTCCTACCTGCTGCTTTGTCCACTGGAGAAAGGCTCAGGACTGCACCCTCTGCTGCTCCCTGTACAGAGCACTGATGTTGCCATCAGCGCTCTGCACAAGCTTTTGGTATCACGGATCAGCAGCATGAGCTGTGTCGTGTAGTGGAGCACCCTGACCCCTCCTTTGTTGGACATAATATAGTAAGAGCTGCAGGTAGGGACGGATTGGGATAGTATCATAACATGGGACATACCTTCTGCCATTCCCAGCAGTCAGGACAAAGTCCTGGATATGTGGAACAGTTCCTCAAAATTGGGACTGTATCACCAGAATCAGGACCAGTGACAGATAATGCTATTGTCTCCTACGTCTTCTAAAAGCTTTGTCTAATTGTGTGTTTTGTTATGCTCTGTTTCTGCCTTGTCAGATCCTGGAATGTTGGGGCCCGGTTTAAAAAATGGATTGGTACTATTCTCGTACTGGAAAGCCGAGTAACAAGGGAAAACTTGAGACCTCCCACCAACTAGCCTCAACATTTAACTAACAGCAGCCACATTTAATAAATATGTAAATAAATCAGTTACACATGTCAGTCAGTTACACACATACACATCATATTTTTTTTTCTCTCCCTCTGATCCCCTTACTGATACCCCTGCAACCTTCGCTCACTCATTTGCTAGTCAATCCTCTACCCTTCTATCCTTCCTCTCCCTACTCCCTTAGTCTTTTACCATGTCTCCCTTGTATCATCCAATGCTAATCCTCATCCCCTGCCCTCATCTCAGTCCCAGATCCAGCCTACCCCCACAAACTGGCAAACCATTCAATGACATCCATATCTCCCCACTTCCCTCGCTCCCTTTCACGTGCGCAGTCTGAAATTCCAGATCCATCCTCACCAGACTTCCCTCTATCCATGACCTCTTCATCTCCAAGTCTCTTAACCTTACTGCCATCACATAAACCCAGCTTTTTTTCCACTGATAGTGCTTTACCCAAAGCTCTCTCCTATGGCGGTCTCTTTCACCCACTCTGACAGACCTGATTACCACTCAAGCAGCGGAGTGGGAACCTTCCTATCCCCCAATTGTATCTTTAGCATCATCTCCACTGAGCCCTCTCTTTCATTCTCCTCCTTTGAAGTCAGCTCTATCCATTTCTTCTACCCCCATCCACCTCTGTGTCTCAGTCATGTACCACCCCCCTGGTCCTACTTCGAAGTTTCTTGCTAGTTTTGGAGCCTTGCTTCCCCACTACCTCTCCCCAGACCTCCCCTCCATCATCCTAGGTGACCAAAAACCCCAACCCCACAGACTCAGAATCCTTCAAATTTATTGCACATTTTTCCTCATTTGGCCTTTCAAAATGGACCTGTTTCACTACCCACTTGTTAGGAGCCGCGGCGCCCACGGGCACCGCCGCGACTCCTCTCTGGCCCGCCTGGCGTCCCTGCCGTCTCTGATGACCAGGGCGTCACTTCCTGTAGTTGGTCCGACCGTTGCCAGGGCAACAGTCGGACGCCTAAACAGCGCTTGCGCCCCGGCTATACAGAGCAGCCAGGAGCGATTCTGCAAGCCTGTGGGCTAATTAAGTTTGGCACTATTAGTTAGTCTCCTCCTGAATGTTATTAACAGGGCAAGCCCTGATTGGCCAGTATTAGTATTTAAGGCAGGGAGGGCTTAGCCTCCCTGTCAGTTAGAATGCTTACTGACCTGCTCCTGTTTGTTTGTTGGATCCAATCCTGTGGATTCTCTGCCTGTTGGATTTCCTGTTGTGACAATCTGCTTGGACTTTGGACTTTGCCTGCTTGCTTGTGGCCCTTGACCTCGGCTACCGTCTGACTATCCGCTGCCTTCTAATCAGTCTCCTGGCCTGCTGCTACGGGCCTATATTACCAGTTCACACTATGCCTGGAGTTAAGTCCTGGGGGCATCTGAGTACTGGTGAGCATATAAAGCTCTAAGGGAAAGGCGGCTGCCATAGGTGAAGACCTCCGCCAACTTGTTCTATGAGTAGGTGATCAGACCGTCAGCCTAACACCACTGTCTCGGTTACTCCCTTGATCTTGTCCCATCAATGTTCTCTTTCTGATTTCTCAAATTCTCCTTTCCCACTCTCTGACCACCATATCCTCTTCTTCACTCTTTCCTCTTCTCCTGCACCTCTTCTCACGCCCAAATCTACCATTACTAAATGCAATCTTGATTCTGCTATTATGGCATCTTCGCTTAAAACTTTCCTCTCCTTCCACCCAGGCCTGCCCCAACCAGGCAGCCTCCCTCTACAAACTTACCCTCACCACTGCTCTTGACTCTGCTGCCCCCACCTCTTCTGTCTACCTTCACCAGTCTAAACTCCAACCTTGGCACCCCAAATTTAAATGGTTCCTTTAAAAATGCACACATAGCACCAAATGCCACTGTAGGAAGTCTCATTCATTTCAATTTTATGCTCCCATCCAACAGTTCTCCTTGATCTTCTACGATCTGTTTTCCATCCCGTATATTCCCCTCCCCATAAAATGCCTTGACCAAAGTCACCAACAATCTTCTCTTGGTCAAATCCAGGGACCACTTGTCCCTGCTTATCCCCCTGTACCTCTCCATTGCCTTTGACATCATGGCTCACCGTCTTACTCTATACCAGTCACACCATTGACCTTTCTGACACCGTCCTTTTGTGGTACACATCCTACCTTCTCAACCACTCAGTCTCTGTTTCTACCTTTGGTTCCTCCTCCCCCATCTATCCTAAGAGTTCCACAAGGTTCTGTCTTTGGCTCTCTGCTCTTTTCTTTGTACACCTCCTCCCTAGGTGATCTCATCAGTTCCTTGGCCTACAGTACCACCTCTTTGCCAACGACATCTCTCTCCCCCTCTCCAACATTGTCCATATCAGACCCTTTCTCTCCTAGCTTGCCGCCAAAACTCTTATCCACTCTATTTTGATATATAGTTAATGCTGCAGCTAGACTTCCACCATCTCCAGTCGGTCAAGGACCATTGCATTTCCTCCCCACTGGTAACCAAATCGCACTCGCATATCCAAGATTTCTCCCGTGCTGCCCCCCACCACTGAAATTATCTCCCTTGTTCTATCAAACCATCCGCTAGCCTGTATAACTTCAAATGGTCATTGAAAAACCACCTGTTTAGAAAAGTCTACCAATCTTCCACTTAACCATTTCACCATGTAGTATTCCTCACCCTCTTTCATCCTCCATCTCTCGCTTCTTGTCCTCAGATACCCTTACATTGGCTTTCCCCATGTATCAATCGTTTGTCTGCATCTTTACATATAGATGGCAAGCTCTAGTGAGCAGCGCCCACTTCCCTCCTATTATCATCTATAACTTTTTTCCACGCTATTATTGTTGTGAGTTGTAGTGTTATTTGTTTACTCCATTGTACTCTTATACTATGTACAGTCTTGTTGATTGCCCTCTGTAGGGCACTACAAACCTCATGTGGTGCCCTGTAAATTAAGAATAATAATAATAATAATAATAATAAAATGTGGGGGCTAGTTGATGGGAAGGAAGCCTATTTATTAGCCTCTACAATTTGTTAATCACCTATATCTACTCCACATTTCATAGCCCCATCCAGCAACCACATTACATTAATAGCCTCACAGCACTACATTAATAGCCCAAACATTACACTGGTAGAGTCATCAAATCCTCCCATTACTTTAATAGCTTCACAACAACCTTAATATCCCCCACAAACAGATTACATTTATACCCCGAAAATGCATTAGCCTCTAGCAGCCCTGATAATACATTAATAGCACCACAACATAACATAACCACAACATAGCACCAAAACATAACCATTATACCATTCTCAATACAGATTATTTTTCATTAATACCCTCCTTCCTGCCATACAATGCCCCTATCACAGTCTCATCAGAAGTGACACTTTTTTACTTGACTTCCACTGAGTATTTTCATCTCTTATATCAGATAGCATGTAATCTATTGCAAGCCAGAAAAATAATATACCAAACCCTTTTAAAAAGGATATTTTGTCACTTCATCAATTTTAATTTTAGATGGAATGAAAGTTAAAGGGAACATTGATACTTATGCAGATATTAAATGTACTAAATTTCCCAAAACCTTAATCCCCTATTGCATTTGTTCATAATTTCTTTATGCCCAGCACATCTTCTGTACTTATTTACTTACCTTCTCTTCCAAGTAGCTTAAAACAATTTTCATAACATTTTTGGAAACAGGGAACATATGGTCCTGATAAATTTTAGAGTATTCTTCATCGCTGAACGCTTCAACATCCATTTCTACAGTACTGAACATTGATAGATGTTAAGAAATTGAATCATACACAATGGTTTAAATTTACATTTTTTTGCAAGGAATGTTTGCAGAAATATTAATTTCAAAGTAACTACTAACAGATATGATGCAGAAACTCACATTTGCTGCAGTAGGTTATAAACAGTGCTAAGTTTTCAAAAATAAATAGGTGGACCCTCCACTCTGAGAAACCATGTGCGGCCTGATTCATTAAGACTCGTATTCTGAGTGCAACCCACACTCAGAATTAGGTGCACCTAGCTAGGGTTTGCGTGCACCCGAATTCATTTGGGGGAAACAAGCGTGTGGCCCCCCCAAATTCAGGAGAAAAAAGCACCAGGCAAACCAGCCGAGGTTGGTGGTATTATAGCAGAGGTACACGCAGCAGGGGTCCCATTGCCATAATGATAAACCAACCCCAGGCTGTTCAACACGGGCTGAATTCCCTAGAGAGTGGGGTCTGAAAAAAAAAATTGTGCAGCCCCCCCCCCCTCTAGGGAAATCCAGGCCCATGCTGAAAGCACTAGGGCTCTTCCCACACCCCTGGGCAGTGGGTGTTGGGTAATGAATTGTTTAAAAATGGAGAAAACATGATTTTACTTTGTGGAATACAAGTCTCAGCAAGCCCGGGCTGCCATTAACAATCTGGGCATGCTGGTGCTTGTAAAACTACAGCACCAGCATACCCATGGCAGCCAGGGCATGCTGACACTTGAAGAACCACAAGTGCCAGCATGCCCTGACACCCAGAGCTTGCCGAGTCATGTAGTCCCACAAAGTAAAATTTAAATAAACCACACACACCTCTTTAAAATCACATTAGTTTAATAAAAATAATAAAACCCCTAAACTAGACACCTTGTTTATTAAAAATAATAAATCCACATATGCTTATCAGCTATTTAAATAACACAATTAATTCTGCAGCGCTGTACAGAGAACTCACTCACATCCGTCCCTGTCTCATTGGAGCTTACAGTCTAAATTCCCTAACATACACATTTTGAAAGAGACTAAGGTCAATTTAATAGCAGCCAATTAACTTTTTCTAATATGTTTTTGGAGTGTGGGAGGAAACATGGATAGAACATGCAAACTCCACACAGATAAGGCTAAGGTTGGGAATCAAACTCATGACCCCAGTGCTGTGAGGCAGAAGTTCTGATCACTAAGCCACTGTCCTGCATCTTCCTCCGTAATGGATTCAAAATATATAAGCTTTAAATCCAGATTGCTTGAAACCAAAACCATAATATTCCTCAGATCCTGTAGCTGTCCAAAAAAGAAAACAAAATCACATCCAAGGTCTTGGAGTAGTCCCAAAAAAAAAAGCCCAAAAGATATTTCAAATGAAGTTGACAATAATCTTTGTCTTCTTTCTTGTAGCCAAAATAATCCACAGCATCTGGCTTGCCAAAAAAATAACCCCAGAAACACCACAACGCTAAACACTGATCTTTTACGGAAGGTAACTAGCTCAGAATGAAATATGCACAGATGTGGGATCTATTTATATGCTAAGGCAGTGTTTACCAATCCCATTCCTCAGGTACCCCTAACAGTGCAGGTTTTCCAGGTCGCAAGTGAAATAATTATACCACCTGTGGATCTTTCAAAATGTGTCAGTCAGTAATGAATACACTTGTGCTCTAGCAAGGAGATATGGAAAACAAACACTGTTACGGGGTACACGAGGACTGGGTTTGGGAAACAATGTGCTAGGAGGTTTCCCATGACAGCATGGGAACAGAGAACAGAGCTGCATTCATGGCCTAATCTGCTGTTTCTGATTATGCGCTGAGTGATTTTGTGTTTTAAAAGCTCAAAATCAGCAGAAACATACCTCATACTTGCATGCTCTCTCAGGGTTTCTGGGAGGCTCCCGAAATTCGGGGAGTCCTCCCGGACGAGTATTCATCGCCCTCCCGGATCCTAAAAAATACTGATATTCACAGTATTGAATGTTGAGGGCGGAGCTTAATTGTGTCATTAAGCCCCTCTCCCGCTATTCAATGGCATGAATTTCGCCATTTCATTCCCCTGTCACATGACCTGGACAAAGTCAGAAAATGGGTAAGTATGGGGGGGCGGGGGTTTCCTAGTGCCTGGAAACCCCCATCCAGGCACTGTATAATTGAGGTGGCTGGACCCTGCTCCCGCTTCACACGGCTCCGCTTGAAAAGGGAGAGCTGTGTGCAACTAACGGTAGTGCACGCAGCACTGCCTATGTATATTATGGGGATATGAGGAATTGGAGAACAGCCAAGCACTGTCTAAAATTATAGCCACGCCCCATGCATGCTGGTCACGCCCACTGGCGGCGTGGTGTGGAAACGCCCCCACTACAAATCCTGCGTTTGTCCCTGACATACCTTGTTGAATCAGGTCTGTGATGTTCGTGCAGTGCTACTTTAGGAAGTTTTGGATTCCAAAAGCTAAATACAAGACAGCCCCACTACTTGGTGGCTATTATACAATAAAGACATCATTCCTGAAAGTACCCCATTTCCTTTCCTGCTTTGAAAATAAATTAGCTGTTACCTTTTGAACTATTAGCAAAACAGGCCTCCTCAGGATCCCTGGATGATTTGATGGTCTTTTGCTGTTCCAGTCTCAATAATTTCGCTCTTCACTCTCCCAGACTCAAAAAAACCCTAAAAATTACCAATATATAGATGTAAAATCAAATATTGAATATGTAAACAATGACCGACATAAAAAAGAGCAATTAAACAATGATTCATCTCTATGCATTAGTGAAAGCAAGGTGAGCTTCTTTAAATTAATGAAATGTGTGAATAAAATGTAAAAAGTGCCGCCAGGACAATTAAGACCACTGTATGTGAGAACAAAAGAAATATATTGTCCAGCACTCTCAAACAAACAATATATAAAAGTCACTGTGTGTCGGCACCAGGGCCGCCGAGAGGGAGGGGGAGGGGGGGCGGTTACATTTAATACAGGCCCGGCCCTGCTAGGGGGCCCTTCATTGCTAATTTTTAATTTTTCTTTTTTTTTAAAAATTTTTTCTTCTGATCTCCCGGGGGGCCAGTCTTGTTCATTGGTGGGGGTAGCTGGATGAAAAAAATACAAAACAAAAAAACACACACATGATCTCAGTGCCGCCATTCCTCCTCTCTGCTCCATTCACAGTGACTGTTGGGTGTGACATCATAAAGTCAAGCCCGACAGTCAGTGAGGAGCGCCGCAGAGAGGACCAAGCAAGAAGAAAGAGAAGACAGAAAAGAAAAGAAAGAAGCTAACAAAACGTAAGTAAAGAAGGGGTGGGAGAAAGACACAGAGTGAAAACAAAGGGGGTGGGAGAGAGGCACAGAGTGAAAAAGGGGGAAGCAGCATGGAGGGCGCAGTGTGAGCATAAGGGGGCACAGTGTAGTTGTGAAGAAGGGGCACAGTATTGTGTGTGTGATAGCACAGGGGGCTTGTTGCAATGTAGTGAGTGTGAGGTAGGTGGTGGCTAATTAATGGGTGCTATTTTGTTTGTAGGGTGATGGTGAGGCAATTTAATAGTGGGGACTATTAATTTAAGATGTGGTGGTTTGGGGGCTATTGAATGTTGGGGTGAGTTTGGGGAGAATGAGGTCTATTTATTAAATGTGACTGAATTATTTAATGGCAGTGATGGTTGCGGGAAATAGGTATTGCTGGGGCTGTCTGCAGGAAGGGAAATAGTGTTCACCTTTAATAAATAAACCTATTATTTTAATGTTGGGGCTGGAGGAAGGCCTAATTACTAATCATGGGTGCCATTGATTTAACACTGGGACTGGCTGTAATTTTCTAAATATAGCCATTTTTTTCCCCCCAAATAGGTCCTCCAACATTCCAGGATACAGACAAGCCGCAACTAAAGAAACCAGCAGCCACAGGTGGTGAAAGTGAGAAGAACAGGTAGGAGAGAGCAGCAGAGGGCGTGAAATGTTGTGATTCTAGTAGGGACAATGGCAATTTTTGGCGAGTGTTGTGCCGAATGTATGGTGCAGGCCAAGACTGAACTCTTTCTGTACACACTGCATTCTTTCTATACTACACTGTGGTGCTAGATGTCCTGAAAGTCAGGAGTGCTTAGACTGTCCTGAAAGTCAGGAGTGCTTAGACATATGTCACGCTCCGGTGAATTCAGGACCTAGTGATTTTGATGTGCTAGCCACGCCCCAATGGCGCATTGCCATGCCCCCAATTGTATGACCACACACCCGAAAAATTTTGCGCTGACTCAACTATAAGGGGGCCCCCATGAATTTGTTGTACCGGGGCCCTGAATTCCTCTTGGCAGCCGTGGGTGTCAAGTGTGTCAAAGCATTTAGATAAAGTACTGGCTATTGTGTATGTGCATATAAAAATGACCATCATTATCACCGGTTTGGTATGGTTGGTTATAGAGATGAGCGGGCTTGGATTATCGCAATCCGAGCCCACCCGAACAATGCGGATCCGAGGGCGATCCGAGCACTGTTCGGGTACTTCCGGCGGGGAGAAACACTGAAAGCGAGGCCGAGACTCAAAATCCCGCCGTCGGATCTCGCGAGATTCAAATTTTTTATAGTCCCCGCTATAATGTGCTGAACAGACAGGAGAGCTGTATGGAAGTATGGGTCTGCACTTATCAAATTCCTCCATTATGTCTGGAAGCAGACAAATTATCAATGTACACTGACTGCACACCAATCAGTCAGTATAGAAATCCCCAGAAAGGTGAGTACAAATCAAATATGAGCATTACGAATTATTGTAAATCTAGGAGTCATAAAATGTGGTTTTAGTATTATTTACGTTATGATTCGACTGGAGAACCCTTTTTAATTCCAGTTTTTGGACTCCCCTTGTCCCTGTGGCTCCATAGCAAAAATTGGTGGTTGCAAGTAAATGTTCATTTAAAAAAATGATGCTTATGTATTTACATGGTACATCTCGTGTATGTATGTGGTGTCATATATCTGTCAATTTAGTATGAAAATGTACAGAGTAGACTCTGCTTATTCACTCACAATGTATTATGACATAATTGTTGTGTCTGCTTATTGATTTGGTCATAAGGTGCATTATGGTGTGATATAATTAACCAGAAATCCATATATTCTATATATGCATAACTAATGTGTATGAACCAGATCCTGTAAATATCTATTAATCTGTGTTACAGTTAATGTTATAGCTATTTATGATTAGCATTCATGTTCCAGTTTTACAGCCCTCTGCTACAATGGTAGTATCCATAAAGTATGTGTTCCATATTTTACTGGCCATGCCCCTGTGTGCATATTTGTACAGATTATTTGTGTTACCTAGGAGACTGCAAGCAAGGCACTGATCCAATATTGTGAGGTGTGAGGTGTTCAGAATAGACTGGAAATGAGTGGAGATTAATGTTATTGAGGTTAATAATAGTGTAGGAGTGAAAAAAAACAACTGGATTTTAGCACTTTTTATGCTTTTTAAAAAATAAATCAGAACCCAAAACCCTAAATCAGAACCAAAACCTTTCGTGGGGTATTTTGGCAAAACAAATCAGAACCCAAAACCTCAAGCTAATCAGAACCCAAAACCCAAAACACCAAAAGTGGCCGGTGCACGCCCCTAGTTGGTTAATCATACACCTCACTATAATTAGAGATGAGCGGGCTCGGATTCCGCTAATCCGAGCCCACCTGAACAGTGCGGATCCGAACGGGATCCGAGCACTGTTCGGATATTTCCGGCGGGCAAAAAAATGGAAAGGAGGCTCTGTCGTCCAAGTCTCGCGTCGAATCTCGCGAGGGGTGGGAGGGCCCAGAACAATTCCATCTTGTACCTCTTTTTTTGGCATTATGTGCTCAAGCTACCTCGGTGCAACCTTTTGGCCTAAAAACAATATTGTGAGGTGTTCAGAATAGACTGGAAATGAGTGGAAATGATTGTTATTGAATGTTATTGAGGTAATAAATAGCGTAGGAGTGAAAAAAAAACACAAAACTGTTTTTTAGCACTTTTTATGTTTTTTTCAAAATAAATCCGAACCAAAAACTTTCGTCAGGTCTTTTGCGAAACAAATCTGAACCCAAAACCTCAAGCAAATCCGAATCCAAAGCACAAAACACGAGACACCATAAGTGGCCGGTGCACATCCTTAACTATAATACTACAAAATTCTTGACTTTCCAACAGTTTCTAGAAGAACTGATGCTGTTTTGAAGGGAACATTTTGTTAATTAATAAAAATAAACTATTAACACTACAATATTTTTGAAAGTATTCTTAGTTTGCATAAATTAGTTCATATGCACACACACTATTTCCCCATGTATAAGGCACTCCCATGTATAAGATGCACCTTAACTTTGGCCCCAAAGTTTGAAGAAAAAAAATTATTACAGTAGCTGTCAAAAAAGGCAGGGAGTGTGTAATGGTCGGCTGCTCTGATTGCGATTAGAGCAGCCAGACAGCACACTCTCCCTGCAATCACCCCCCCCCCCTGCATCCCTGCATCCCTGCATCCCTGCATCCCTGCATCCCTGCATCCCTGCTACTCCTGTATAAGACGCACCTAGGTTTTAAATACAAATTCTTTGGGAAAAAGGTGCATCATGGGGAAATATGAAATATATATATATATATATAAATATATATATATACACACACACACACACATACATACACTTTTTTCTTTGACGCTAGGCAGCACAACTCCCCAAAAAAATAAAGAAATTTGTTTGCCAAGATATAATCATTAGATTGCCATGTGTTTTTGCCATTACACACTCACCAATTTTAGCCAGTCAGCTCACTGCAGACTTTGGCCAAAATTGATGAAAATTTGGTTAGCTGCAAAGAGATAATTAGAAAATAGACTGGAAATGAATTTTAATGCTTTAAATAGCTTAAAAAACAGTTTAAAATCCCATCATGTTATCTTTTTTTCACAATTTTTAATTAAGTCCAGAACAAAATCCCTTAAGGACTTTTGGGCAAAATCAATAATAAAACCAAAATACAAATACATTTAAGAACCAAAATCACATCAAAATCCAAACACAGGGGTCAGTATGTACAAACAAACACTTTACAATAAGTAAATAAAAGTTTAAAAAGCTGTGCACAGTTGTAATTCAAGAAACAGGCTCCATAGTTGTTCAAGAAAACAGACCAGCAATAAGAAAAACACAAAATATGATATAAAAATGAAAAAAAATAAAAATAGAAAGATACATTACATTAGTATGCCTTACCCAATGATCATTCCAACTAGGTTTCTTTCATCAGGAGCAATACCTCCCTATTCCTGCTTCCCTTAAATATCATTCATGGGCTTCAATACTCAGCTGACCTAATCAAACATTAGCACTTAACTTTCAACAATACAAGAATTACACTCAATCCACCTAATAAATACAAATCTTAACAATATAAAAAAACATTACTAGATTACACATACTCTACCTAATAAATATTGACATTATAACGGAACAATCGTGAGGTAATAAAGATTGTTTAAATATAATGTCATATAGTAAAGTAGGCAAGTGTGTATAAGAGATCAAGGCTCTGTTCCTCTTGGCAACCACAAACATAATAATTAACCCAAAGAGTTACCTCATACTTGCCAACTCTCCCGCAATGTCCGGGAGACTCTCGCATTTAGCGTGAGTCTCACGGACTCCCGGGAGAGTGTGGCAATCTCCCGGATCTGCCCACTTCCTAGTGAAGTGGGCAGATTTAGGTCCAAAATGCAGCGATTCACCGGGAATTGCAGCGTTTGGCCCCGCCCCGCTGTCAAATGACGCGTTTTGTGTCATTACTTCACGGGGCCAAAATGATGCGATTTTCGGAGACCCACCCCCTGCACGCCCACCTTCCCCGGCAGACTCCCGGACCATACTTGCCATAAGATGACAAGTATGAGTTAACTATCAGAAAATATATCTAATCACTCATGTAGGCTATATCGGAACTTATGACACTAAGTTAAGTCTCCTTGATCCCAAAGCACAAAGTATAGCAATCTTGTCTCGAGGTAAAATTCGTAGCCCACAGTGGTCAGTTGGTAAACGAGTGGTTAACTGCCTAACTGAATACAGGTCACATCAGAGCCGTCTGGATTAAGTTCAAAAAGTGCATTCAAATCAGATAGCTGTGTGGTTCAGGTCTTTTCTCAACCAGTGTATCCAAGCAACCAGATAAATATATATATATATGCTCACAGTCAACAGCATTCTGCTTTTGCCCACTAAATAGTTCAGATGTCACTGATACTGCCCCCCACACAATCACTTTCAGATTAAAACACTTGGGATTTTAAAAGCAAGACATATATTATTTTGGGGGGTGTACTGTTCACAGTCATACAGCACCCTACATTTTCTCCACTAAATAGTTCAGCTGTCATTAATATTGACCCTTGCACTACTGCCTTCCGAATTTGCTAGGAAACTTGCTGGCGCTATATAAATAAAGTATATTTGGTGTCCACTCCTAGGGCCTGATTCATCAAGGTACGCAAACTCATGTTTCATACTTTGAGTGACGCAAACCCTTATATTTGCGTTGGAGTTTGAGATTGAGTTGACTTTGAGTGCCGTATCTGCTCTGTTTGCGCTGCGTATGTGGTGTTTTACGTAGCTCAAGTCCCGTTTAGCAGATGCGTATGAGTTTGCGTACCTTGATGAATCAGGCCCCTAGTTAGTTTACTAATATACTGTTACTACCATAAGACGCTGCTTGTCTACTCTTCACTTTCTCTCAACCAATTTATTCAGCGCACAATTGCAGCAGACTTATCTTTAAATAAACTGTTAAGATCTGTGCAGTAAAATCACAGCTATTTCAATAAACATTGCCTCTTTTACCCTGTCCAACCCTCTAAAAGGCACTTTATTAGCACAGAATTGCAGCAAATATCCTACCCACATGCTATCACTTCTATAATGGCAGCTGAGAACAGGGGGGAGGGCTATTTAAAGACAATATCAATCCAATACTCGCGAGAACTGACATTTCACCAAAATTACATCTTGCCTCAACTTCATATATGAATTTGGCTGGAGAAACCGAGTCGGATCAACCCAGTACCCCAAAATATGAAAGAGGGAGAGAGACAGAGAGACAGAATTGTTTAATTATTTATGTCTTTTGAGCGAAAAAGACGAAATAACGATAAAGAAGTTTGTTTTTATTATCACAAGCGCCTGAATAAGTTTATTCTATATAGCCTGATGTGCACCCTAACTCCCCCCCCCATGTGCTCCATCCGATCCACCTAATGTAGTAATAACTATCATGTAATACATTTAAAAAAAAGACGTTTGTATATATATATATATATATATATATATATATATACATATATATGTTATATATATATATATATATATATATATATATATATATATATGTGTGTGTATATATATATATATATATATATATATATATGCTTCACAATACTATTATTTTAAAAATAAAATATTTAAATAATCCACTATGTATATAAAAACAATGTCTATTATGATGATAAAATAAGACCTGATAACATTCTAAGACTTGTCTGATTTTATAAGTAATTAAACTGAACATGAAAAACTTATTGGTTTAAGGTTCAATTATACAGTGGATGATTATTTAGTAAAACAATGCAGATAGTACAGACCTGCTGCCGGTCTTTTTGCTGCTCCTGTTGTTGCTTCTGTAAAAGAAGAGTGAACTCTTATGCGCTCAGTGTGGACACAAGGTGATGAAGTTATGAGCACTGGCACATATTCAAATGCATGTCCATACAGGGATTCAGAGATACGTTGTGATTTGTGACCTCAGTACATTGACTGTTCTCTGCTTTAGCTATTCAAACCCAACATTTTTATCTGCATCTTGCCAGAACAAGATCTCTATGATTCAATCTTCATTATGAGCTACTGTTCTGTGTCATTCCCCGATCTTCCATGCCTATATTACCATCCTTTCCAAATCATTAAACTTTTCCATTTTTCTACCTAGAATACTGGTTGCTTTAGTGTTCCTTATGGCTTAAATAAATCATGAACGTGAGCGCAAAACTAAGATTAAGTTTTTATTATGTGTCATCTTTGTGTTTTTTTGAGACTGTTAGTCCTCTGAGGCACAGAACGGAGGTGCACAATGGATCCAATTGTTTTGGCTGATTCCAGGATGACCGCCCTCTGACCACAGCAGTGATCAAAATTACACTGGGCTGATGTGGTTTATAGTAAGGAAAAATCTACAAATGTAATCGGGAAGATCAGGGTAAACTAGCCTTAGACTAGTCAGTGAAACAATGGTGCCGCTATGGTGAGGGGGGAGGAGGTCACAAAACACAGCCCTTCCAGAGGCCAACTGACCAGCACTGAAAAGCACAGGGACCATCTCTGACACCTTTAGTCTGTGAGGGTCGGGGTAATGAACAAGAATGTTTTGCCAACCAGTGGTACCAGTATAATGGACAGGGGAGCTCTTAGAGGCCACAGATTGGCAGAGGATCAAAGAGCCTTCAGTGCAGATCCCATTCACCCTCCTTTTCCCTGAATCCCACTTTGAGTGGGTATGCCACACAAGTGCCATCAGATGAGTCATGGGCAGCATGGTGGCTTAGTAGTTAGCACTTCTGCCTCACAGCGCTTGGGTCATGAGTTCAATTCCCGACAATGGCCTTATCTGTGAGGAGTTTGTATGTTCTCCCCGTGTTTGTGTGGGTTTCCTCCGGGTGCTCCGGTTTCCTCCCACACTCCACAAACATACTGGTTGGTTAATTGGCTGCTATCAAAACTGACCCTAGTCTCTCTCTCTCTTGCTGTCTGTGTGTATGTTAGGAAATTTAGACTGTAAGCTCCAATGGGGCAGGGACTGATGTGAGTGAGTTCTCTGTACAGCGCTGCAGAATCAGTGGCGCTATATAAACAAATGGTGATGATGATGAGTCGTTAACACTATGCTTGCATAATTTTTTTGTAATGTTTTTTGGGGGGAAATGCCATAGCTGTATACAATAATAATTTAATGATCACAATATGCCACATTACAGGTTGTAGACATCATTAAACAGACTGGATGCCCCAGAATTTACTGCTACATCCCTCCCCCCTATTAAGGCATCTTTCGTGCAATAGTTGGAAACTTTATTGCTGATTCCTGTATGTTCAATGGCTTGCTCAATCTTTTGTGCTAAGCTTAATTTTTACATCAAATTGCCTCAGAATCTGACAATGACCTCCCAGAATGGGACTAATATTTGGTTATTTCTCTGTACTTTGTTTCTCCTTTAAACCTTTCCAATATATTGCCTCCTCCCCACTCCAAACTGTCTTCATATATCATTTTGCTCTCAAGTTAATAAACATGCAATGATAAATTGATCACATGTCATACCTAATTATGTTTTCTCTCAATGCCTGAGGACTAAACTCTCAGAATAAGTGGTTTTTGGCCTGGAAGATGTGTTTAAAATATAGAGCTGATTAGAGGAAAGGGTTCCAGCTCTGCCACACCTTTCTGATAGGAGCTACACCCAAAGCTTTATTGAACACATGCCTGCTAAATGCAACAGGATGGTCTGACTGTTTGCTGTTAAAGTCACCTTTACAGTACATTAAATGGTGGCTGATAACTAGGACCATGGGAGTGATCAATACCAAACTCTACATCTCTATACTCCTAACACACATCAGATAACCTTTCTCCACCAAATAATTTTGCTCATTTCATACATACAGAAAGGCTCATTGAAAATGTTTGTGAACTTTCACTTAGCCATTGACCCTCCATTATATAGGTTCTTGTCTCATACCTCCAAAGCACACTACAATGCACTGGGTATAGCTTAGACTTTACCTCACATACATGTATTGGTGGGACAGGTATGGTTTGTTATTCATCATGTCCATTGCATTTATATTTCTTTTTTCCTAAATATACATATACAGTAGAAGGCAGAGTTTTATTGTAACTTTTGCAAAGTGTCACACTGTACGTATTACATTCTACACAGATAGTTACAGGCATAAGTATAATGATTGTATATTTATATATTGTCAGGAACACATTCCCTATGTCTCTGACTTGGAAATTTTACTGTATGGGGTTACACACGATTCCAGCATTCACCTATATCAGGGGTGGGCAAACCAGTCCTCAAGGGCCATATAACAGTTCATGTTTTTAGGATTTCTTTAATCATGCACAGCTGAGTTAATCTATTTGGCTGGGTCAGTAATTATCCCAGCTGTTTCTACAGACAGAAATCCTAAAAACATGAACTGTTCTATGGCCCTTGAGGACTGGTTTGCCCACCCCTGAGTGTCCTATATACACCTATGATCTGCCACCACCTATTGAATCAGGTACATAGGACCTCAAGATACTGTCACACAAATGTACATGCTGGCACACACTAGGCTTATTAGTCAAAGTGATTAACAATTCACACATCAGCATTCAAAGGGTTAACATGATCAAGCAATATTCTTCCTAAAAGGCTCATGGATTTGTTAAGGTATCATGGACAAAATGTATAAAATTTTATATTTAATATACAAAATGCATTTGAATATAATAAAAAAGAACATATAATAATTTTCATTACAAAAATGCAATACGATCATAGAAACAAAGAGGGCGTATTTACAGAGACAAAACACTCAAATATCATAATCTGTTTGTCTGGGACAAGCAGAATAAAATGGATAGTCCTTCAAGTAGATGGACTCACAAGAGCTGACAATTTGTCATATCGTACATAAGGTATCATCATCATCATCATCAACATTTATTTATATAGCGCCAGCAAATTCCATAGCGCTTTACAATTGGAGGTATTTAAGAAGGTCTCACTGGGAGGGCATTCAGAGGGCCAGAGTATATGCTAATGTGGGGGAGAAAATGACCCCTGGGTTGTCAGTTATAGGTTTGTCTAAAAATAGTCCAAAATCTTTCACTTTCCATAGCTTTTCTCAGATATATAACAGAGACGTAACTCCCCTTCAATAAACTGGTCATAACCCGCACATTTACATATCAAAAATGATGGCATTACAACATTGTCAAATATAATTCCAAAAGATATGCAACTACTATATTTTGTTTAGTGTACAGTAGATTTCTATAATTCTCATACCTTGGGTTCTCTGATTAGCTTAATCTAATTATCTTTCCCTGGCTGATAGACCAAATTGTTTTAAACACTTCTGTCTGTGAGAGAACCATGTACATTCATTTTGTGGCACGGGCACTCTTCTGGTGAAACACACACAATCAACTTCTTGCTTTATTGTCAGGACAACAAAGTAATCAACAAAAAAGCTCCACACGGTTTCTTGTGAACCAAAAGTTAAATAGACAGAGACCAACTCCTTAAACACCGACCACTGCTGGCATCACTCAAGCATGAACAACTCATGTTTAAATATTTTACACTCCTCCCACAGCCCTAGCTTGATAGACAGGTGACACTCCCACCTTGCTTTAAAAAGGAGTTCCTTGAGTAGCCTCAGTGCAGACCCACCATGTCAACTTATTTTTCTTCTAGGATATTGTCCTATGTGTTTTGGTATGGGTTAATTTGGCTAGAGATCTCCTGGGGTCCGATTTATTGTAAGAAGGGAGTGTCTCTAGAATTGTGGTGGCGAAGGATTTGTCAAATGACCTGTGATTCTGTTTGTGACCAGTGTTGGTAGGATACACTGGGTAAGTTAAGAATTTGTTTTCTGTTAGTTAGAGCTCAACTGAGCATATTTATTTTATGTAGATGATGTAGTGGTGCAAACTGAGAGGCAGACAGTTAGGGGTTAATGCAAATAGCAGAAAGGCCAAGGTCAGGAGTAGAGAAGACTGCAGTTTCTTTAAATAAGCCAGGGTTCAGGGCAGGTAGAGCAGTGGCGCATGCAGGGGGGGTTTCTGTGTCTCCAGAAATCCCCCCTCCACTAACTAAGTGCCCACCATAGTGGCACTGTCCTATACAGCAGCCGCGGCGCTGTCAAAGAAGCGTCTGCAGCGGTGCTGTATTGTATACAGCACCACCGCGGATGTTTCTTCGACAGCGCCGCGGCTTCTGTATAGGACAGCGCTGCCGAAACGGAGCTGCTGCTGTAGAGATATATATGCAGCTGTTCCGAGTGCAGTGGAGTACATCCTGCAGACACACAGGGCCATTAAGGAGAGCAAAGTATAAAAAAGGAGTAACTTTCCAATTGGGCAAAACCATGTTGCATTGGAGGGGAGGTAAATTTAAAATGTGAAGATATATTATTAGTTGGGATACGGCATATCCTAGATCAACTTTAAATTTCAGTGTACAAATAAATCTATCATTTGTGTGCTAGATGAAAAAAACAGCCAGTATTTAACTTATGTGCAAAATAATAAACTAATTTGCATCCCTTGCATTGTAACATGGTTTGTCCCGGAGAACATTTACTCCTTTTTTTTGCCTTACTTTCCTTAATGATCAGGCCCACAGGCCTTAGTAACTGTTACTGCTTTGCTGGTTACATGATCTGATAGATAGCAGTGATCAATATGTTCCTAGGCACAAACATCAATCAGATATGCAGTGGTGAGCGCATAGTACATCAAGATGTAACCCGCTGCTGTCTGACAGGGAGAGGTAGAGTGATCACCATATTTCTTAACACAGCCAGACTGGTTAAACCTTTGCCTTAGGACTAGCTGACTGGTAATGCAGCCAAAGCTGCTGAGTCTACCTTGAAATAGCTAAAACTCCACTATATATATATATATATAATTTTGTATTCTTTCTCCTTTAAGGAATGTTTATGAAAACATTTATTGCATTGTAGAACAAAATACTTATTACACCTGGCATAAGGTTGGACCAGAACTTATTTTGGACTGATGTTTAGCCTTGGATGAAATAAACATTGAATTGACTGTTGCTGTGTGGTCGTTCACAAGACTGTAGCAAACTTACCATACACATATAACATTATATGCTTAGTTGCCCTGTTATTGCTGTGTAGAAATACAGATCTACACATATAAATACAAACATATTATCTATGTCTCATGCCTGTCCAGTATCCGTCTTTCTTGTATGTCCCAGCCATGTCTCATGCTGAATTTGTTCTAAATGCAATGCAATTTTTTCTGTTAATTGCATCCATGCATGTATTATTCTTCTCCATTGTACCCACATGCCTGTACCAATTACTGTTGTCATGTATGTCATATCTGTATAATCGTATATCCAGCACTACAGTGATGATGATAATGATACATATCATATTATTGTAATAACTACACTACTTTACAAATTCCAACTTTCCACCAGGCAACATCCAGGTCACTTTTGTTAGTAAACAATAGTTTATATTATGACAGTTGGGAGTTATAAACAGTTCAGTTTCTTGAGAAACTTGCTACCATTACTCATGGAGAAAATTTGTTACTGTGTGAAGATTCAGTCCTGCTATCCCTTCATAAGTTGTGACCTCTAGACCATGTTGGGCTCTTCTAGGGTAAGGGATGCTCCGGAGTACCTCAACCCTGGACCTTGTAGCCCCCCACCCACACATCATGCAGATGGTCCTCCATATTTATAGGGCTCTCCCACTCCTTCTTCAACTCCAGGTTCACCTCGCTGTCCATTGAACATCAGGACAGGGGGGATTGGCCTCTAGGGCATATTGTACAGTGCCCAGTGGTGCAGTTCTGGATCCCGGGATTGGGTCTCTGGCTTGGGGATAGTCCTTCTGGAAGTGCCCCACTTGGTTGCACCAATAACACCTCTGCGGATTCAAGTCCCAGGGTATGGATAGAGATGGTTCCTCTCAGGGATTTCGGGTGGAATTCTCTTTAATAAAGGGGGCTCACTGGACTCACTGGAATTGGTTGGCTCCCCCTTTCCGGAGCTGCTTGACTGGGCGTATTACAGGCTCTCCATCTGGGCTGGCTAGCTACAAAATTATCAGCTAGCCGTGCTGCCTCTTCCAGGGTCTCCGGTTTTTGGTCTGCTAGCCATTCCCGGATTTCTGGAACCACCTTAAGGGTTAGCTGCTCCAGCATTATGAGTTCTTTGTTATGTTTCGCGGAGTGGGCCCCTTTTCCCTCCAGCCATTACCTGCAGGCCCTCAGTAGCTGGCTGGCAAATTCTTGGTGTGATAGAGAACCAATCTTGCTTAAAGTCCAGACCTTATATTAGTAGGTCTCCACATTCTGCTGGCATTTGACCATCAGAGCCTTCTTTACTAATCCATAGTTCCCATATTACTGAGGGCTTAGCACCTGGTTAGCCTTCAGCACTCTACCCATCAGACTGGGTCCCAGATATTTGGACCACTCTTCCTCCTCAACACCATGGACCCCCATTAAATGTTTGAAAATCTGACTTCCTTAAAAATCGTGAATCCACTGTATCCAAATTGAGGTCACTGCCAGCCTCCCTTTGAATTTCCTCTTCTGGTATGCTGGGTACCTTGATCGCCACCCCCAACATCGCCTGGAGCACTCATGCATTTTATATGTGGTTGCTCCTTTCCTAAGCACTGCCAGTCAATCTTTCAGCCCTACTGGGGTGCTGGCCGGCAGCCTGGGTTGTGTACTGTATATGGATAAGAGTCCCTGCACTCTACCCAAATGTTGGGACTATGTGATCCCACTGCTGCCACCAAAAATGTGAAAACACTGGGGTTAGAACCGTAGTTTTCTAGGTACCTGGACCTCTAAGTTCATGGATCATCCAGGTAAGAAGGCAAGAAAGAGATAGTAATCCATTTATTTAACAAAGTGTACACACAACGTAAATGCAACAATGCTCCCCAAGGAGAAACCTGTTCCCCCACCAAATATAAATATGTGTTAGTAAAATTACCAGTGTCAGTAAAGAACCCCATCAAAGTCTCCAGCAGGTCACCTTCCAGCTCAGAGTCCTAGCAGAGACAAACTGCCGACAACAAAGTCCACAGTTGACAATGCAAATGGGTCCAGGTATTTAATCCATTGGAAAATACAAATAAAAAATGAACACCTTTCGGCGCTTAATAAGCCTGTGGTTCAAGGTTATCAGTTGCAAGGGGTCCGCAATCCCCAAAAACAAATATTTAAGAAAAGGATACATTTTTAATAGTGCACTAGGACCACAAATGGATACGTGGACTGCAGATATTTAATACCTTTTAATAGATAATAGAATTAATAAACTTATTTAAGACATAATAATCATAATATGTTACATATAGAAATATATAAAATATTCATATAGCTCAGATACCATAACACAATACTTTGCTAGATATTCAACAAAGTGCTGGGTAAATAAATACACCTGTACTTAAGACTTTTCTTCTTATCCAATTTACACTCATTAGCTGAATGTTATTATAAATCATCATCATCATCATCATCATTTATTTATATAGCGCCAACAAATTCCATAGCGCTTTACAGTTGGAAACAAACATTAATAAAACAATACTGGGTAATACATACAGACAGATATCATCATAGATAGGTAAGAGAATCCTGCTCGCAAGCTTACAATCTATGGGATAATGTTCTTTATTCATTTAACAACCACTGTGGTCTCTCCCTTCATAAACCTATAATCCAAGTCTTAGATAGTGAGTACTACTTCACTAGAATGTATGTCCATTTATTTATCTTCTCTACCAGGGTAGTACTGTGATGAATTATAAATTCAAGTTTAGCCATTTTTGGTTCAATCTTAGCTCATAAAATGTGTATGGGTCTGTACATCTTGCTGATCCTTACTGCTCGGCCATCTCTCCACCAGCTTGGTGAGACTCTGGGTATCAGTCTCCCTACCGATGTAGGCTCACCAATTCCCCAGAATCTGCAAGTACCTCCCGATGGAGTGATTACAAATCAGTCCTAGAGGTTCAGTACTCAAATTGGCTGAATAAGCTCCTGCTTTAAACATTCCTCTCTGTCCCTAATAAAGTTTCTCAACAACAGTCCAAGTCCTTTCTCTCCAATATTTTCCAGCAGCAACTCCCACTCCCCTCAGAGTCTCCCTTTTTGTCTCTCCCCAAAGGTACCCATTCCTTGCCCCCTCCCTTGGTCAAACCCTGGGCCATGATACATTTTCAATATTGGTGGATGGAATCTAGGTGTAAAAGGGGTGGAGGTAGAACATGACCTCAGCAGTAGACCACGTGCTGTTTCTGTGACAGCAAGTCTGGTTTGAGATGTGCTGAAACAATGGTCAGCAAATAGTTAGATCCCATCTCCTGAACTTAGGGTACCGACCCCCCCAGTTCTTAACCATTTCCATTCTTTTGTAGTGTCATAGAGTCCCCAGCTGTTTCATGCTTCTTGTGGCCTGCCTCCCCCACCTTCTCTGGTCATCACAACAATACTGGATCCATCCCTGAGTGGCATTTAATAGCTATGTGGGCCGATGTTATCCAGATGACCCCTGGCCCGATATTCCCACTGTGGTGCCCATTCTCCTCACACAATTCTGTTCCAATATATAGATCCTTGTAATGACAGCCATGGAGCCAGGAGTATGATGAAAACCTAAAACTATTTGATTGTAGCAAGAACTCAATCCAGGTAATGCAAGGTAAACACAGACCATGTAAAGCTGGGTTTAATAAAGAAACATCCGTGTGGCTGGATAACAGGTTAATAATAATGAATACAAAACGGCAGGTAGAGGTTATTTAGCTGAATAATGGTAAAGCCAGGACAAAGGATTAACAGGCACAGAATGTAACTTAGCAGGAATTCCAAGGGAAAACAATCAATGACCAGCAAGGTGCATGGTGAGGAGCAGGCATAAATAGTCAGTGAGGCAGGTACAGGTGATTAACAGGGGAAGAAGATTAACTCCTGCCAGTGAGGGGAAAATGTCAAAGCACAATAGCAGCTCCTCTGGTAGCCAGGGGCGGATCTAGAATTCTTTTTACGGGGGGGGAAGCGATTTAGTCCCCGCCCCCTTTTTGAATGTTAAGGCTGCCTGTGGCTGCACACTATGTGCAGGTCCGTTTGGCAGAGACAGGTAGGGATAGTGTGCTGCCTGGCTGCTCTGATTGTGTTTAACGATAAGCACTGACAACTACTGTCTTTTTGTTTTGTATACATATATGGACATTTATATTGCCATGCAGCTGTTACCATATATAATATGGGATATACCGAGCGCAGGCTTTTTTTTTCTCTGGTTTTGTCATATGTATAGATATGTATAAATATTTATTGTCTATCATGCCATAAGCAAGCTTTAACCAATTAAGGAGGTTCTAATTTACTTTTGGATTTGTTTTGAGATTGATTGTTATTATTTAGGAAGAGAGCCCATGAAAATCTGAAAATCACATGTCTTATCCAACATTTGTATGTAGAAAAATATAGAAAGAAGGTGGCCATTGTCTAAATGTATTATGAGCCTACAATTTATTTTGTCCATTGTAGTCCACTCACCTCATTTTGATTTTGGTCTCAGATCTGCGTATGGGAATATAGCTGCCGGATAGCATGATGCATATTATCCAGTGTTGGGCGAGACATTAAGGGCTCTCTAAGGCAGGGGTCGGGGAACTTTTCTTACCTTTTACCCCCAAATATATTTAGATACGCCGACGTTACCCCCTTGATTTGAAAGGAAGGAAATCATATATTATTAATTTTGGAATTCAAAGTTTTATTGAAAGCTTCAACTTCAAAACGTCAGGTTTTGGAGAAATGATGTTGCTTCCTTTTTGATACAAGAGCATCAATATTGGGGCATTTTGATGTCAGGGCAATTTGGAAACAGTATTCAGCGTCCAATCGATTTTTCTGCTTTGTTTTTATGTTCGTTAGAATTAAAAATCCTTGTTCGCAAAGGTAGGTTGTTGAAAAAGGCAGCAACTTTTTGACTGCCTCCTCATGTGCAATTGTGAATGCCTTTGCAGCTGTTGACAGCCAAAAATATGACAGATCTGCTTTGTTTTCAAATGCAATACGTGCTTCATTATTGCATCAAAGCTCAAGAAGTGCCTCTGCCAACCCTTGAGGCTCTTCTGGTACAACAGCAATTTCACATTTAAAGGGGTCTACAATCCAACTGACAGCATGTGAATCGGCAGAATTACCCCCAGGAATTTAATTTTTACCCCATTTGAAGGTAATTTACCCCTGTTCACTAACCACTGCTCTAAGGGAATGTAATTGTAGGGGCCCATGAAATAGTGTGTGCTTTGGCATACCACATAAGGAGCATGGCGAGCCACTAGAGAGGACGTGGTGAGCCCACAGAATAAAGTTAACTTTTTTCGGTTGGTACTCTAACTATGGTAAGAGGGATATGGTATTAATTAGAGATGCTCACACCCGAACATAGGGTATCCGAGTACCAGCTCGGTACTTTTGCGCTTTTTCGGATTCCAAAACGAGGCAAAACGTCATTGTGACGTCGTCGGATCTCGGATCTTGTGAGTTTTGGAATCTAGAAATACCGCCCTCCATGGCGATCTTTAATGAGAGGGATACAGAAGGGGTAGGATACAGTGTAGAGCAGTTGGGCAAGCAAGCTTACAGAATTGAAAGAGGAGGGTGTTAGCAGTGTTAAAGAAAGCTCCATTGCTACTTGTCATTGCTGAAATACAAATATACTAGTCCTTGCAGGCTTTTCTTCTGAATTTGCACCAAAAAGTGTAGGGTGTTATATACACCCAAAGATAAGAGCCCCATTGCTACTTGTCATTGCTGAAATACAAATATACTAGTCCTTGCAGGCTTTTCTTGTAGGCTTTTTTCTGAATTTGCACCAAAAAGTGAGGGTTTTATATACACCCAAAGACAAGCGCTCCATTGCTACTTGTCATTGCTAAAATAAAAATATACTAGTCCTTGCAGGCTTTTCTTCTGAATTTGCAAAGAGTGTATGGTGTTATCCAAATGGATTTACAGCAATACACAGAAGTGCAGAAGTAGCAAGCAGCTGCTGCCACCAGTCCTGATGATAGTAATCCCTGTACGTCATCTGGTAAAGCCTATGTAAAAGTACATAGTCTTTTTAAGTCAGAAAAAAAAACATCCAAAAAAAACCTTTTACCGTGGTGAAGAAAAAAAGAGCTGTAATCCTGGAAAAGTTATCTGCCGAAAAAAAAAATTGCCAACATGTCATTCTACACATGCAGTGGCAAAGGAAGAATGAGGCCTTCGCCTTTCTCTATAAGTGCGAGATCTAAAATTGTTACTGAGGCATCTTCTTGTAATGTCACTCATGACCAAGCAAGACCAAGTAATTCGGATTCCAAAAGTGGGGCACAAATACTTTTACATGTAAAAGCCGAGCTGGAAGAAGACAGTAAGGCATTAGAGGAAAATGTATGCTCAGATTCTGAAATGACACCAATACCCGAGGAGAGTCCATGCACGAGTGCTATGTGTAATCGTGATCATTCTGATAGTGTACCCATAAAGAAGGCCCCTTTCAGCATTTCTGCTGATGTGTGGCTGAACAGCCCGAGTGTAGCTGGTGATACACCAATTGAGGATGCCACTTTTGAATTGGAACAGGATGAGGGGGATATTTGTGTAGCCGATGACGGTGCTAATGAGGATGTTGATGAGAATGATGTTGTGTGTGTAAGTCCTGCACCAGTGGAAGCAGTTCTAGGACATGATAAGAAGAAGGTCATGCCTGGACATAAGACCAAAAAGCCACTTCTTATATGTGGAATTATTTCTACCCAAATCCTGCCAACAGTTGTCTAGAGATTTCTAGTGTATGTAAAGCCACAGTCAGTCGAGGGAGGGACCTTAACCATCTAGGAACCTCATCCATTTGACGTGAGTTCATGTCAAGGTGTTGGGAAAATCAGAAAGTTATGGTAAAAAAATAACAACAAGTAGTCAGCTAGAACCTTTCTCTCACCTACATCCCTATGACTGCAATCTACACCTCACAACACCGTCCTCATCAATATCCTCAGTAGCGATCAGAGTTAGTGCTGAATCCAAATTGGTAAGGCTAGATGACTCCTCCACTATTCTGGATTCCTCAGAAGAATTCTTAAGCGTCAGTCTCACTGCTACTGCTGCTGCTGTTGCTGCTGCTGGGGGTGAATCTTCATCCCAGAAGCAGACCAAAGGGACTAATAGTTGTTTACAGCAATTGACTGTTAAACAATCCTTTGCAAGAGGAAGCAAGTATGAAAGCTGTCACCCAGTTGCAAAGCGCATCACAGACGCCATGGCAACTATGCTAGTATTAGATCTGCGTCCAATATCCACTATTAATGCAGCTGGCTTTAGACAGTTACTTGAGGTCTTGTGTCCCAGTTACCAAATTCCATCACGACGCCATTTCAGTAGAAAAGCTATTCCTCACCTCTACCAGAAGGTTCGTAAAAATGTTATTATTGGGCTGCAAAATGCCATTCTACCCACTGTACACTTAACCACATATATGTGAACAAGCGTAAGTAAGCAAACTAAAGATTATATGACTGTGACAGCCCACTGGGTTGGTGATTCGCCTTCACCAGCAGGAACAGCAGCAGCATGTACCCAAGTACATCACTTTTGTCAAAGGCAGGCTACTCTGTGTATCACCGGCTTCACTAAGAGGCATACAGCTGACAATCTGTTACAAAAAGTAAGGGATGTCCTTGCAACATGGCTTATCCCGCTTGGACTCTCCTCAGGATATGTCATTTCTGATAATGCCACCAATATTGTGAGAACATTACAGCTGGGTGAATTCCATCACATTCCCTGTTTTGCTCACACAATAAGCTTGGTGGTGCAGAGCTTTTAAAAAATGACAAGGACGTACAGGAGATGCTGTCTGTGGCCCGTAAAATATCTGGACATTTCAGGCATTCAGCAACAGCGTGTAGGAGATTGCAGCAGCTGTAAGAGCAATTTAATTTGCCCCGCCACCAACTGAAGCAAGAAGTGGTGACAAGGTGGAATTCCACCCTGTATATGCTTCTGCAGATGGAGGAACAGCGAAAAGCCATCCACGCTTACTCCACAAGCCATGACATTGGGAAAGGAGGGGGGATGTATTTTAGTCAAGCTCAGAGGAGAATACTTTCTGTGTTGTGCAAGGTGCAGAAACCATTCGAAGTAGTCACCTGTGAAGTGAGTTCAGACATTGCTAGCTTGAGTCAAGTGATTCCCTTAATTAGACTTTTGGAAAATCAGCTTGAGAAACTGTCGAAGTCAGCAAATTGGATAAAGTCATTTCAATTAAAGTCTAGCAAACTTGGTTGTCCTTGTCTGAAAAGATGCGTACAGTACGCTACTACGTACAAGGGCAGCAACAATTATTGGTCTTTTACCATACATTCGCACAAACACGCATACTTATAAAACTTATAAAATAGTACACATTAATGGTAGTTGCAACACATAGTCAGTTATGTCGAAATATAGTAGTATTTATATGTTATATCAGAGTTACATGTATATTAATGAAATACACAGAACAGGTTGAAGGAATCACATCATGAGTGGTATCATAATGAACCTCGTTACATATCCTACTGTTTGGTTAACTCTGCGAGGGAATCGCAGAGTGCATACACAAGTTATGAATGATAGGGAATTATGAACTACTTAAGACTAAGGAATCTTGGCGGGAAGAGCAGAGCATACCCCCTGCAGAGATGACCCTCTCCTTTGGATTCCTTTGTATGAACTGGCCAATGATGACGACCCCTTGGACCTTCCTGAGACCTGGACCAATAGATGCAAGCGAAAAGCTCGCGCAAGGCGGATGTAACCGTTGCAAAGCGTGGCGAACTCAGCGCAAGCGCGCCCCCGCCACCTTATGTGGCGGGAGGGGTAAGTACAGCCGTTGTTAAAACTGAAAATAGAAAAATTGCTTAGTTGTACCCTGTTTAAAACCAGTTTCAATCAAGTGTATCTGAAAATGAAGATGAACCCACTGTGATTTTGGCCATTGCCCATGCTGTTAGTGTACTAGAGGCTCAGCGCAAGTATGAGAAAATGGCTGAGATAGGTGAGAGTAGCGTGATCACTAGGAGTGAAAGCGTTCTAAATCTAGAACCAGCAAATCCTGTAGTGTCCCCTGAAGTCAGTGTACCAGAGGGTATGTTCCCAGTCCGCACAATATCAGTTCCTAATGGGAAACCGGATAAGGATGGTGTAGTTCCTTTAAGAAATGTTACAATGCATTGTCCCTGGACTAGATCAGAATTACATTCCATTATGACTGAATTCCCAGATCCTAGAAAAGAGTTGGCTAAGTGTCAGAAATTTGTTAAAGACTTAGGAAACGCCCACGAACCAACCAATAAAGATTGACATGTAGTGTGGAGGGCATGTCTTCCTCCCAATACTAACATACAAAAATTCATTGAAGATTGTTTGTTGGAGGAAGATGACACCTTGACTGATGAGATTAACCAAAAGAATATAGAACAGATTGTCAAACACTTAGCCATCTGTTTTCCAGTAGTAGTAAATTGGAGTAAGATTTTCACCATTAAACAAAAGGATAGTGAAACAGCAGCAGATTACTTCACTAGAGCTATAGCAGCGATAACACGGTTTACTGGGATATCCAACATAAGTGAGGACCCACATCACAGAGAGGTAGCTGTAGGGGTACTGATGGATGGCCTTAGAGAAAATTTAAAGACGAGAGTACAAACCACATTACCTAATTGGAGAGGCGTCACGGTAGACTCTCTTAGGGAGTCTGCTGTGGAGCATGACAAAAACCTTTTTAGAAAAAGGGAGGAGAAAAGTGATAGGTTAATGACGGTAAGTATACAGGCTCTAGAAAGGGTGCATACACGACCACCAGCATACAACCCATATAACAAGAAACCTAAAGTGATCAGGTGTTTCAACTGTAACGAGGAAGGACATTACGCTAGAGATTGTAAAAAGGAAAGACTCAATACACAGAAAGGTGGGTCACATAGATATCCTCCAAGGAGGGATTCACATAGACTAGAAGACTCACATCTACCCGCGCATATTATGGCAGCAAATGCTGCGCGGGAAATCAATAGTCAGCGCTAGGGGTCAGGTCATACCTGTAGTCTACAGCCAGTGAGGTTAACTGAGAGTCAGAGTGAAGAACCAACAATGATAGTTGACATAGCTGGTAGGAAACAAACCTTTCTTGTAGATACGGGGGCGGCCTGATCTGTGATAACCTCTCTTTTCAATCTACAGGTGACCAGTAAAACTATTCCAGCTATGGGGGTAACGGGAAAAGTGTTACATTATCCTCTAACTAAACCCGCTGAAGTTACTATCGGCCCTCTGCATACTAAGCATTCGTTTCTCTTAGCTGCAGCGGCTCCTACTAACTTGCTAGGGAGAGACTTGTTATGTAAAATGGGATGTGTCATATACTGTACTTCAGATGGTGTGTTCCTAGATATACCCGAGAAGGTTGCACATGAGGTACAGGACATATTGGACACCCCTCAAAGGTTAATGTTACACTCTCCTCTTATAGAACAAAGTCCATCTCAAGTAAAGGGGATGTTGCTGGAAATACCAGGTTCCCTATGGACCAGAGATGGACAGGACACTGGACTGATGGCAAACGTAGCCCCTGTCATGGTCAATCTAAAAAGTGGTAGGATAGCTCCAAAAATCCCACAGTATCCATTAAAACCGGAGGTGGAACTAGGGGTATATCCGGTTATTGAGAGGCTGATACAACAAGGGATTTTAATTCGTACAGCCAGTACAGCAAATAGTCCCATTTTCCCTGTGAAGAAGAGTGGGGGGAGGGGCTATAGATTAGTCCAGGACTTAAGGGGAATTAACAAAGTTGTTGAGAGCCAATTCCCCGTAGTGCCGAATCCAGCTGTCATCCTCATGCAGATTCCACCGTCTGCCAGTTATTTTACTGTCATTAATCTATGTTCTGCTTTCTTTTCAGTCCCTCTTCACCCTGACTGCCAATACCTTTTTGCATTCTCCTACAGGGGAGTGCAATACACATGGACCAGACTACCCCAGGGGTTCATTGACAGCCCCAGTATTTTCTCCCAAGCCTTACATGACTGTTTGCAATCCTTTCAACCCCACAATGGGTCTGTTCTAATTCAATATGTGGACGATTTGTTGTTGTGCTCTGATTCTTTTATGTCATGTTTACATGATACTAAATTGTTGTTGCTTCATCTTTCACAAACAGTGCACAAGGTGGCAAAGGATAAATTACAGCCATGTCAGACTAAGGTCAAATACTTAGGACACTGCCTCACTAAGGGGCTAAGACACCTGACAACCGACAGAATTGAGGCCATACAACACATGACTCTGCCGCAGAGCCAGAAGCAGATTCGTACTTTCTTGGGGATGTGTGGATTCTGTAGATACTGGATCCCAGGTTTTTCTATTCTGGCATTACCATTGCAGGAGCTAGTCTCTTCCTCGAAACCAGAACGTGTTGTGCACACAGAAGAGTCAGAGCAAGCGTTCTTTAATCTTAAAGATAGTCTGACTAGAGCACCTGCATTGGGAATGCCTGATTATGAAAAGCCTTTTGAGCTATTTTGTACAGAAGCTGATGGTTGTGCAGCAGGTGTCCTCGCACAGAAACATGGTGACGCTAGCAGACCGGTAGCGTACTACAGTGCACAATTAGACAATGTGGCAAGATCACTCCCAACATGTCTCAGAAGTGTAGCAGCAACGGCCCTTTTAGTAAGTAAGAGCGAGGATGTAGTATTAGCACATAATTCAACTATCTATACACCCCATGCTGTATCAGCTCTGTTAAATTCAGCCCAAACCAGACATGTTTCTTCAGCTAGATTCACAAAGTGGGAACTAGCCCTGATGGCACCCTCAAACATCACCATCAAACGATGTAGCACCTTAAATCCAGCTACATACCTTCCGTATGTGTCTCTAGGGACACAAAGGGTGGGAGGTGAGGAGACCCTGGTTGATGATGAGTTAGGCAAGAATACTGACACGCATGACTGTATGGAACACCTGAATCAGACCTTTACTGCAAGGCCCGACATACGTGACACCCCCTTAGAAAATGTAGATTTCATGTTTTATACAGACGGAAGTTGCCATAGACAGACAGAGACAGGAGAGCTATGTACTGGTTACGCTGTTGTAGACGATCAGGATGTGGTAGAAGCTGAACCCCTTGGTCCACCTCACTCAGCCCAGGTGGCGGAACTGGTAGCACTAAGGAGAGCGTGTGAATTGGCAGAGGGTAAATCAGCCAATATATATACTGACTCTAGGTACGCCTTCGGGGTAGTGCACGATTTTGGGGCCCTTTGGCGTCTTAGAAACTTTACGACAGCAGCTGGTACACCAGTAGCACACTCACAACACATAAAAGGACTTCTGACAGCGATACAGTTACCCAGAACAGTAGCCGTCATAAAGTGCAAAGCCCATACCTTTGAAGAAGACCCAGTGTCATTGGGCAACAACAGGGCAGACGAAGCTGCTAAATGGGCAGCAGGACAACCTATGACTGTATCGACCGAGACTATGATGGTTTTTCAGACATTAGACATTCAGAAATTAATTGAAATGCAAGATTTGTGTTCCCTGCAGGAAAGGGCAGTCTGGAATGCGAAGGGATGTGGTCAAGAGTCCTCAGGACTCTGGAGGGATGGACAAGGTAAGCCTGTAGCTCCCCGAACATACTATCCAAGCCTGGCTGAAGCAGCACACGGTCTGACTCACCTGGGTAAAGAAGGTATGTGCAAACTGGTGAGAGCATACTGGTGTGCTCCCGGGTTTTCCTCTCAGGCTGGTAAGAAAGCAATGTCATGTCTTACTTGTTTGAGGAAAAATGTTGGGAAAACTATTCCAACTGAGCCAACCCACATCCCTCCTACAGACGGACCTTTTCAGGTAATACAAATTGACTATATCCAATTACCACCGTTCAGGAATCTAAAGTATGTGTTAGTGTGTATTGATGTGTTTTCCGGTTGGGTAGAAGCATATCCGGCAGCCACTAATACTGCTGTGTTCACTGCAAAGAAAATTGTACAAGACTTTGTGTGTAGGTTCGGTATCCCTAGAATCATTGAAAGTGATAGGGGTACCCATTTTACTGGTGATATCTTCCAAAATATGTGTAAACTCCTGAGAATCAGTAGCAGACTTCACACCCCTTACCGACCACAAGCCAGTGGTAAGGTGGAGAGAATAAACGCTACTATAAAGAACAAGCTGGGTAAGATAATGGCTGAAACTGGGTTGGCATGGCCTGAGGCTTTGCCGTTGGTCCTCCATAGCATTCGAACCACTCCTAGACCTCCTCTTAATCTGTCCCCCTTTGAGATACTGTTCGGACGACAACCTCATTTGATCGTGAGTCCACAAGACGACTTGAAGTGTAATAATGAAGTGACTGTACAATATCTTATAAGAATGAGTAGACAGCTAAAACAACAACAACAAAAACTAAAAATGCTGTCACCTGGTATGCCAGAGACGAACTGTCATGATGTTGAACCTGGAGACTATGTTATGATCCGCAATTTCTTACGTTCAGGTTGTTTAACAGACCGTTGGGAAGGCCCATACCAAGTGCTGCTGACCAGTACTACATCACTGAAGGTTGCAGAGAGAGACACTTGGGTCCATTCCACCCACTGCAGGAGAGTCCATAATCCGGAGAAAGTGCAAGACAAAACTCAGACCGACGACATAGAGCTGTCACTTGTGAGCCTGTTCCGGGACACCTAAAGCCTGCAGTTGAGACACCTGAACCAGAGACGTTGCCTCAGAACTATCTTTCCAGCGATGGAGTGGCGGTTTTTGTTTTTCTTTTGTTCCAGGATTCTCCTTGTTTCTAGGACATTCTATTTTTGTGAAGGAGGATGGAGGACGGAGGAGAGTTCTGGGAGTGATACGGATGAAATGGAGGCCGAAGAAAAGTTAATAGGATACTCTGAGCAGCCCATTATCAAACTTGGTCCAGGGGTTATGAAAAGGTCTGCTAGCTCAGGAACTCGGAGGCAGTGTGAGGGGCTATTGTCTGATGAGTATTGTATCTGCAAGTTCTGCGACTCCCTAGTTGAAGAGAGATGCATCCAACGATGCCAGTCCCCCAGTACTCTGAATATAGGCGGGCATCCTTTGGACGATTATCACTCCCTGGTGGGTAAGGTGCTAAACCAAACTGAGTGTTGGGTGTGCTCTCACATGCCTCAAGGGCAGCATAATATAGGACTAGTGCCATTCCCTCTAAACATATCTGAAGTACTCGAATTGAGGGGTGGGAGGCCCATAGAAGGGAGGTACAATAACACTACGTCCCCTAGTCTGATGCTTCGACAATACTCCATAGGCAGATCTTTGCTGTGCCTAAACATATCTCATGCAAAGTGCCTGGAGAATTGGGAGGCTGACCTATCAGATCAGACAATGGCTCGCCACACTCATTTTAGAGGGAGACTCACAAGGTCACTACTAGGCAGGAATGTTGATGGAAGTCACAAATTAGGGTGTATAACCAAACATAAGAAGGTATCCATTGGAAAAGTCTCTACAGATAAATGTAAAAATGTCATTAATGCCGACACGTGTCTAGAGCAAATGGAGACACTAGGCATGGGTAGTTTTATCAAAACTCTGTGTGATATAATTCATGGGCATACTGTTCCTTATGTTCTCCCTGAGGATGTGTATTTTGTTTGTGGAAGAAAAGCTTATTCCTGGGTGACTCCGAGTTCCAAGGGCTTGTGTTTCTTAGCTAAGCTAGTTCCTGAAATCATGACTGTTACTCATGAAGAAATGGTTGGTATTCACAAGACTACATCACCACCATACATACACACACAGTATGAACACCGTGGCAAGAGAAATATGATTCCTGGTGAGGAACCCATAGCTACAAAATTGATTAGTGAAACTGCTGGTTTCCAAGTTATGGTTGCTCTAGAACTCACCAGGACCGCTCGGGGAACATTAAACTTTAAATATATCCAAGACCTAGCTAAATTAATAGATAATATCACCGAGATGTATGATAACACTTTCAGGTATACTGGAAGGGAGCTACAAGTGTACAAGAAGGAGTTGGTGCAACATAGACTGGTACTAAATTATCTCACTTCTATTACTGGTGGGTACTGTGTGACACTGGCCACCCAGTTTGGTGTCAAATGTTGCACGTACATTACTAATAATACGGATGACCCTAAAGAGGTTATAGACCGGAAGATGGGTGAAATTTTGCAGCTGAAATGGGAATTTCGAAAAAAACATAATTCTTCATTATATGAGGTCAGGGAAAAGGTGGCGGGTTGGTTCTCGTGGTTGAACCCTGCAAAATGGTTCTCCGGTCTGGGGGAGTGGGTAAAGGAAATGATTGCGAGTGTAGGTAAGCTCCTTCTCCTTATACTGGGTGTCATCTTAGCAATTGGTTTAGTTGTCAAATGTGTTCCTACTGTGTTGAAGTGTGGAAAATGGTCTCATAGGAGTAACACTGAGAAAGAGACCGAAAGGGTGGTACCAGATATCAAGATCATGGTCTTTGAAGAAGTATTGTATAATCCTGAACTTGAAACAGTGATTGGGTGATAGTTTATTACACTATCAAAGGGTGGAACTGTCGAAGTCAGCAAATTGGATAAAGTCATTTCAATTAAAGTCTAGCAAACTTGGTTGTCCTTGTCTGAAAAGATGCGTACAGTACGCTACTACGTACAAGGGCACGCTACGACGTGAAAGGGCGTACGCATCCAATACACGTGGCAGCAACAATTATTGGTCTTTTACCATACATTCGCACAAACACGCATACTTATAAAATAGTACACATTAATGGTAGTTGCAACACATAGTCAGTTATGTCGAAATATAGTAGTATTTATATGTTATATCAGAGTTACATGTATATTAATGAAATACACGGAACAGGTTGAAGGAATCACATCATGAGTGGTATCATAATGAACCTCGTTACATATCCTACTGTTTGGTTCATTCTGCGAGGGAATCGCAGAGTGCATACACAAGTTATGAATGATAGGGAATTATGAACTACTTAAGACTAAGGAATCTTGGCGGGAAGAGCAGAGCATACCCCCTGCAGAGATGCCCCCTCCTTTGGATTCCTGTGTATGAACTGGCCAATGATGACGACCCCTTGGACCTTCCTGAGACCTGGACCAATAGATGCAAACTATACCATCTTCATTGTATTACTGTATTTGATTGTGTATCTAAGCAGCAGCTTGTGATCCAGCATGCAGACATCTTGTCCCCAGACTTCAGGATTGAATGACTGCACTGGATCCAGAGCGCCTGCGATAAGTAACGGCTGTATTTACTATTACTTCGCTTGAGCATATATATATTCTATTATATACGAATAAATCTCTGTGCTTTGGAAACACAACTCGAGGTTCGACAATCGTTATTGGTTAGCGACAATACGCACATAACAAAACTGAAGGAGCAGATTAAACAAAGCAATTCCGCTAAGTATGTCGGACTTGTAGTTCAAGACTTTATTCGATTCGCCAGGATCCAAGAGTTATCAAAATCTTGAAATCGGATCACTACATTTTGGCGACTGTGTTTGAACCTCGGTTTAAGAGCTATGTCTTCTCTTTGTTTCCAACTGACCCAGATCTGAAGAGATGCAAGGAGCTCCTGGTGAGCAAGATGACAGCTCAAGTGTTACGTGACAGGACGATGTCTCCTCCTTCAGTTTTTCATTCAAATGCTGCTAGGAAAAAACTTTGCTTTCCCAAGACACCCAGGGATGATGCAGATGACTCTGCTCCAAATTTTGACATGGTCTGGTCTAAAAGAATTCACCAAAAAACCTAACACCTCTGCCGTAACTCCACCTGATCCTACTATCAGCATCCAAAGGATGGTGGAGGATTAGTTTCATGACAGCATTGAAATAGACACATCAGACAGTCCCTTTACATACTGGTAGGAAAAAAAGGGAATTTGGAGACCCATGTACCAACTCGCTTTGCACTACCTAAGCTGCCCACCCTACAGTGTGTACTCGGAAAAGAGTTTTAGCACAGCTGGGATCCTGGTCAGCGATCGGCGTAGGAGGTTACATCCTCAAAACGTGGAAAATATGATGTTCATAAAAATGAACTTCAAGTTCCACGACGAAGGCCTTTCTCGTTAATTACATCAAAATACTGAGACTTCTGTAATGGTGGATTCCAGCGGTGATGAATTAATAATGTGCGAGGATGATATACACTCTGATGAGTGTGAGGATGAGGCTGAGGATGATGACAACATCTTGCCACAATAGAGTTAATTAACAGCACTGTTATTTTAGGTGGCTTAAGGCCATTGTTAGCTTGTTTTGTGGGGACCCAAACAAACCAAGTACTTCAGCCAGAAGGAGTGGCACTTTTGTGGCTGAAGTGCTTGGTTTGTTTAAGTGTGCATGTTCTTTTTAAGATCCAACATAAGGACAATTCCATCTTGCACCACTTTTTGTACTTGGAACTGCCGTGTGTTTGAGTCATTGCTCTGTCGCTTAGCATCTAGTCAGGTCTCTGCAGTATTGGTCCAAAAGTGTATGAAAATAATAATGTGACCTGTGAGGTGGTCAACACTGACTGCAAATGACTTTAAATTAGTGTTAGTGAGGTTAATAATAATGTAGGATAAAAAAAAGAGCCAAATTAGGTGATTTTAGCATATTTTTGCAATTTTTCTAAAAAAAATAAAGATCCAAAGCCAAATCCAAAACACGCAAGGGTGGTCTTGCCAAAGCCAAAACCAAAACACGAAGCTAATCGAGATCCAAAACCAAAACCGCTTCACGGGAGTCAGTGAGCATCTCTAGTATTAATACCTATTAATACCTTATATACCTAGTATTCAGAGAAAGGACATTAGATGAAGACTTAGTAGACATGCATGGAATCTTGCTTTCCTATAGTATGCAAAAAAATTACAATGCTATAAAGTCACAACTCAAAAGTATAATTTACATAATCCTGATTGGCAGATATGTAGCATATGCCCAGACACACCTTATTGCTTACAGCTGTGTATATCTAGTTAATATGTGTTGTACAGGTGAACTTCTCCAAAATTAGGAATCAATAGGAAGAAGATCTGGACCAGCTGAATGAAGAGTGCGAATAATTTCTGAAACCCCCAAAAATTATATACAAACATACCAACTGCGGATCACTGAGAACTGGTGCAAATACACATCGATGATGCACCAGCACTAGCTGAACAATTCTGATTGAGTTATTATAAGGTCACAGCACAAGTTGATAGGTGCTTTTATTATTGCTTGTGCACATAGTACATAACTATATGTTTAAGCAGGTTTTTTTTTAGAGTTTTACCTACTGTATTCAATGCTGTATTCAAGAGGAATTTTAATTAAATCCACATCAGTATTCTGCAGACTTGCTGCATCTAACCAATAAATCACACTACGGGGCATATTTAACTTTGCGCAATATCTATGTTGTAACAACCTAGGGATGTTTAGAAATTTCAAAAAACACATTTGTGCCTGGAGCATTTGTATTTTGCAATCTGATATAATTAACAGAACATACGTTCTGTTAATTATATCAGATTGCAAAATACAAATTAGACATAGATCACGCCCTATAAAATTAATAGAACACAATTATAACAAACATCACTCAATATATATTGTTATGATACAGCACTCACCCGAGCCTGCGTGACATATGTGTGACAAAGGGTTCATCAAAAACAACCAGCTGGTCTGCTTAAAATTATTAAAACTTTTTCTGTCTCTCCCACACACTAACTTTTCCTTACCAATTTATGCGACCACCAAGGTTTTATGTGAAGATCTGACACAGCCTTTGTTTCCTCCCTAAACTAATCTATCACACTTTACTTTCATCAGCTATGATAAACCAAATGACCTCCTCTAACCCAGAGTTATCATAAAGCAAATGATCTGCCCTGTTTCATCTATGTAGCATTTTAAAAGCTAAGTCTGACATGTGAATTTGTAAGAACACAGAGACCAGAACTTATTGAATTTGATTAATCAAGGCACACATACTGAGCCCAATGTGAGTTTGTTTTAAAATACACGTAAAACGGTTCTGCATATTCCCAAATTCAGCAAGTAATGGATCTGAAAATGCGTTGCTTGATGAAATCGGTTGTTGGTCTACGTTGCTCTACTATAGAAGACACTGCAGGATACATCAAATGCCTATGTGACATATACATTCGCAAAAGAACGCACAGAAAACAAAAAAAAGACATTCAATTACTGTCACTCATTAATAATATAAGCAGTAAAGTCAAAACAGTTTAAAACAAAAAAATTATATTTTATTTTTTTATTTTTTTCATGAAATACATTTATTAGGATGTTCTTAATGTTTACTGAATATAAAATACATTTTTTTTAACAATTCATTTGGAAATTGCAGTAACAGTTTACATGAGTTTACAAACATACTTTCAATTCAACAGCCTGTTGCGCATGGTACAACAATTCAAATACATTTTTACAGTTGCTTCTGATTGCAAACTCATGTTCTAGCAGAAATCGTAGGCTGTAGTAAGTGTCCTTTGTGTACGAAGACAAATTGAACATTGCTGCACTTAGATGGATATAGTCTGGATCTGGGCATTAATTTTGCATTCGATATGCACAAAATCAGCAGATACGTGCCTTCATGAATCAAGTCCATTAAATCTAATTTAATATGGAATAAAATCAAAATGTATTAAAACAGTTAGCAAAATGACATACAAAGAAATTATACAATAGTTTCCTGTAAAACAAAATGGATTAAATAACTGAAATTGGTAACTTATGGATAATCAGTTTCTGATCTGCTGGTAGAGCGTGAAACAAAGGCACACTTCTCAGTATGATATTGACTTCCAAATAAGTGAACAACTTTGTTACAGGTACAGAACCTTTTAATATGCTGCAGATACCCACAGCCCCCATTCCTGTGATGTAAGAACTAGAAAGTCTGTGTAAATGCAAATTAATTGTTTATCACTGTTCAAACACATTTCAAGCCAGGTTTTCTTTACACGGACCTAACTTCTTGCCAGAATGTCTGTAAAAGCTGATATGACCTCGAGACAACAGGTCATAAGTTCCGCTTCATTTACACACGAGACATGACTCCTGTAAGTATGATATTTGAGAAAAATGATGAGAGAAAAGGCATGCACACTATATTTTTAATTTTAGCATGCATCAAGGAAAGTGAAGAAGCAGTAATCAGCTTCACGGGACTGCGATGGGCATCGAGTTAGCCCCAGCTTTGCTAACATATATGGGCCTGTTTGAGGATAAATATATTTGGGGCAAACCTGATGCTCTATCGCAGGAACATTGATGACCTTTTGGGATCGGGATCTGTTTTCTTCTAATTCTTTGGTTGAATATCTTAACAAGAATCTAAAGGGTTTAAAATTCACAAGCACTTCCTGCTAGGAATCTATTAATTTTCTGGATGTCGCCCTATTCATCAAAAAACAATCAGATTATCACCAAGACTTGTCAGAAAGATGTAGACAGTAATAATTTCCTTATTTACAAGTGCTGTCACGTGAAAAAGAGATTTCTTCCTAAGGAACCAAGAGGCTATTTTAAATATAATAGAAATGGCTGTATCACTTTGACACTCACTGATAATAGGAAGACTGAGTTCAGTTCATTTGTATCAAAAGATAAATATGAAATAAAAGATTTTTTAAACTGGCAATCAACCTTTACTGTCTACGTAATAGATTGCTTCTGCGGCTTCCAATACGGAGGCCGAAAAACTATAACAATAAATGTTTATTTTTTAGAACATAGAAGAAATATCCTTGAGTAAATAGAGCTCACAGCCTCTCAAGACATATTGCCCTAAAACATGGGGGTAAAATTGAGGGTGTGAATATATCTTCTATTGATATTCTGATTGAGTTCCCTTTTTCCTAGCGGCTTCAATGAGAATATAGAGTTAAATGCTGTATAAATTTAGTACATTATATTAAGTTCCATCAATTTTACAGATTTGAGCCTGAGCTCAGTTGATAAGATGACAGTGATGTACAACGGAGGCTTTGAGTTCTGTTTTCACATTAGGTGGAACAATAAAATATTCTTGTTTAAAGAATATTATTAATTGTATCTATTTAGTCTTTGCTTATATATATGTTATAGGGCTTCCCCTTATCTAGGTGTCTGTGTGGGAACAAAGAACTAATTGTATTTCAAAAGAAGTATTAATAACATTGTATTAAGTATTACTAGAATCAATAATGGAATGGAACTGAGCTGTGACTCAGTGGATAAAGGGACTGCCATATAGAGTCAAGGTTGTGGTTTTTTTTCTCTGAACAGACAGAATATACATTTTGATTGTTTAATTTCAGTTTTGTTTTATTTAATTTATGGTTTACTATTAATATCATTTTGAGTAAGGACTTACTTGATTAAGTTAAGTACTGATTTACTCCTACCATCCAAGCTGACAAACTCACTTTATTAAATGCATTTTATATGCTAACATTGAGGATTAAGCTGTTGTAATCGATGGGCATAGCTGATACCTGATTGGACTGCCTCTGTTTAAAAAGAACAGTATTGATTAATGACTTCTAATTTCTGAGGAAACTGCAAAGACTTAGCAGAGAAAAAGTAAGAAGAAGTCATATATAGGAAATAGGAATTTAATCACCTATATTCCGTCATACAAAGATCAAAGTCATCGGTGGAAAATAATAAAGGCTGCCAACACGAGGAATGGGGTGAATGAATGACAATGGATGATACAAACAAGGTCAGAGATCTTTACTTTTGTGGGTTTGTGTGGTAACACAGGGACAGAGAAGGAAGAAGTGACAACTGTATTCCAAAAAGAGCTGACAACTGCAAGTATATATGTTTTTTGACGACTGCATACATTAAAGAGCTCTGACGGCTGTGACACAAAAGATTAAATCTTTCACTGTTAAAAAAATATCTCTACCTAGTGGTGAATCGGTGAAATGGACATCTAAAACTGTATATAAAGCTATGTGAACTGAAGGACATTTTATGGAAATGTACTTATAGTCAGTGATCTTTGAATATAATTTGATTTGATACCACTATGTTTCGAGGTGTGCACCCTTGCTACATTAATATCTCTTACTTTATTTTAATTTTAATTCTAATTTTATGTATTTTTTCTGGTTTGGTGACTACTCCCATTGTTATCATTGTATTTGGCTAATGTGGATTTATCGTTTAATTTTTTTAATATATTTTTTCTTGTCAATAAATGAGTTTGTATCAGTTTAGGTGAGTGATGATGGCAATTTGGATGGTTTAAATTTAATTTAGATGGTATAGTGTATGCACTCCTTTTTTTGTTTATTGTATTTTGTCTCTAAATGTAAACCTTAAACTAAATGTATATCACTTTTTTTAATATTTTTTTAAAAAAAACAAATATTATCAAAAGGCAGCTAGGCTGGGGTCCAACAGTACTGTGTGGCAGACAGGAAGTCTCATTTCACTTCCTGTCTGATTGGAGGAGCGATGCCGGCCAGTGCAACGTAAAGTAAGTGAGGGGACTGCCTATTCAACACTATAGGGAGAGTGGCTGTCTATACAACACTATATGGGGAGCTGCCTGTACAACACTATATGGTGGGGGGCTGCCTATACAACACTGTTGAGATGTAGACTGCCTATACAACACTAGGGAGGGAGGGGGGACTGCCTATACAACTCTACAGGGAGGGGGCTGCCTATACAACTCTACAGAGAGGGGGCTGCCTATACAACGCTATAGGAAGGGGGGCTGACTATACAACACTATAGGGCGGGGGCTGCCTATACAATACTATAGGGAGGGGGGCCACCTATACAACATTATAGGGGGCTGTATATACAACTCTACAGAGAGGGGTCTGCCTATACAACAATATAGGGAGGGGGGCTGCCTATACAATACTAGGGAGGGAGAGGAGACTGCCTATACAACTGTACAGGGAGGGGGCTGCCTATACAATGCTATAGGAAGGGGGGCTGACTATACAACACTATAGGGCGGGGGCTGCCTATACAATACTATAGGGAGGGGGGCCACCTATACAACATTATAGGGAGTGATAGCTGCCTATTCATCAGTATAAAGAGGGGGGGCTGCCTATACAATACTATAGGGAGGGGGGCTGCCTAAACAACACTAAAGGGTCGAGGACTGCCTATTCAACACTATACCACACTATAGGGAGGGGGTCTTCATATATTGTGTGATATGATGGAAGGGAGGGGGCTGTCTTAACAGCACATGTGTGGGAGGTAGGTTATTAATTTAATGTTGGAAGTTAGGTGGGGGCTAATTATTTAATGGGTGTTTTATTTTATTTGTGGGGTGATGGTGGGGCAATTTTATTTATTGGTGGGGATATTTAATGCTGGGCTGGTTCGGGGCTATTAATTGAATGTGGGGCTGAGGTTGGGCAGGAGCACTATTTATTCAATGTGATTATTAATTATGTAATGCCGGGAATGGTTGTAGGAATTGGTTATATTAAATGTAAATGCTATTAATTTATTGCTGGGGTTGTTTGGAGGGAGGGAAATATGGTTATATATTAAGTGGGAATACTATTATTTTAATGCCAGGGCTGGTTGGAGGGAAATAGAGCTATTTATCAAATGTGTATACTATTATTTTAATGTTGCGACAGGATGGAGGCCTAATTATTAAATGTGGGCACTATTGATTTAATGCCAGTTCTGGTTGGAGTTTTCTATATTTCATGTACCCATTTTGTTTTCAAATATATTATCCAACATTCCAGGATCCAGACAAGCAGCAACTGATCTAAAGAAACCAGCAGCCACAAGGGTGAAAGTGACTAGAACAGGTAGGAGAAAGCAGGACAGACTGCAAACTGTCCTGAGTCTGGTTGGGCAGTCCCGAATTTGGGTGACTGTCTCGTTTAGTCAGGACTTGGTCCGATTGCAAGGACAGTTCAGAGGTATGTCCTGCTTCACACTGTACTACTCGTGAAGGCAGAGCTGCATGCACCTAACAATAGTGATTACAGTTTTGCCTGTGTATATCTCTAATATGATAACCTCCCAGTCTTAAGTGCCCCTGGCCACCCAGAGCCTTAATCCAGCTCTGGTTATACTTTAGTGGTTCTTACATTGATTCCATTGCCTGCCTTCTACCTTGCACTGGTCCCATTCTAAAATCACTTTGAACATATGGTCAGCCCCAATTGCACTGACAATATCATTAACCCTTCCTCCTTTGCACTTACTATGTCACCAGCAAACCCTAGGTATAGCTCTCCACCTCACTTATACCATTGTCTGCCAACCCTCCCTGCACTGTTATTAATTCCAACACCCCAAATCACAGTGCACATGTAGGGCTCATGCACAATTGTTACAAAAGAAGTGTTTTTTTGAAGATGCTTGAAGCATTTCACCTTTGAGGTGAAATGCATTGGATGGCCATTTATTATAAGGATTATTTTTAATGACTTTTGTGAAACACACAGTACTCATTTTACATATAAAAAATATATGAAGCAAAGATTGGATAGGGTGCCAAAATAGTGTAGTAAGTATGTAATACAAAAAATAAGGTGATATTGATAGAGTGTACCAGATTTAATCGTTATTCAGGCATGTCAATGCCTTATTCCATAGCTTCCAGACCTATTATCAAGCTCCGTGACATACAAGTGGATTAAACAGAAGGAAATCAGAGATAGTGTAAAACCCTTTAAGGGAACCAGAAGTGTGTGTGCACACTGCTCCCAATCAATAGTGCATAAGTGTACCAGATATCCTGTGTATAAAGAATGCACTTATCTGCATATAATCCATGTGTAACTGTGCCATTTATACTTGCTGGATACCTCAAGCAAAAATAGATATGGGGATCAAATGGTGTAGTATTTTTATACAATTTTTAATCACATCAAAATACAATTTGCACTAATGCACTTACAATTTAACTAATACAAAGAGGCTTAATTGTAGTATAAATGATGTAGTCCATATCCATAGAGTGCTAGGTCCTGATCTTGTTGCACCCAAGTTGAATCCAATTATTCTGTTTACACACAAGATGGCTACTGAAAGAAGAAATCACCAATAGTCCATACAATAAATTGTCATAATAATCACACTTGACTCAACGCGTTTCGTCTATTTACTAGACTTCATCAGGAGAAATAGAACTGAGCTCCTTATCGACAGTGGTACATAATATACTGTGCACGGTACCATTTTGTACCTGCACACTAGGCATGAAACCTGACATTTTGCACATGCGCATAGAACGCCGAACCCATACTCCATTAGGCATGTTCCCCATAAAATATGGAGTGCGCATGTGTGCGTGTTTGTCTTCATAGGCTATATCTCAGTCACTTTACTACTACCACATACAATAGTGACCACTAAACAATACAGCAGGCCCACCAAGCAACTAGATCCACAGAGTTCCTCTGAATTTGTGGATGTAACAGCAGGATACTCATTCCGGCAGAAATCAAAACTTCAATGCTGGAGCTCTTTTCAGGATGAAACAAAACCAGCAACACCAACCTGGGACTGAACCCCTCCCTTTATGCCCTGTAGTTCTTTCATGAGCCAGGGGCTGGGTCATGTGTCAGGGGGACCCTCTGTCAGAAGGGACTGTTACAGGGCTGTCCCTTCTAATATCAATTACTTCCTGGGTCCTTTGCTGGCTTCACTATAGCCTGTCCAGGTGGTCACATAATGAGACTATGGGACCTACATGAGTTAACTAGTGGGCAGGACCTGGATAAGGGCTGGGCACTCCTGGTTTAACCCCTTACATGATTATTCTCTGAAGGCTGCTCGCTGAATTAGTGTCCCCTGGTGATGCATGAGACTGTAGCCCCACAGCAGAACATGTGACCAAGACCCCCCTCCCAAGTATTTACATATAACCCACCTGGCTCCATATAAGAATAACATATACCAGTATCTTTACAATGTCAACAACACACATTTTGCACATAGGAAAGAGTCTTATATACAAGCATGGTTAAAATATCCCATTAGCCAAGGTAGGAAAGAGGATGTCCAATGGACCAGATACCATGCTTTGCCACATCCTTCAACAAGCACTTAAAAATGATGTTCCTATTCAGGTTTGGAACTGCAAGATTTGGTGAATTTGAAGAGCAAATAGTTTTCGCAAACTAGTTTGTTGTCCATCTTTATTGTGAACAGCTTGTTTCATCTTCCACCATAGATGCTTGATTGGATTGAAATCTTTCAATAAAGGAGCTAAATTCATTCAGCAACTTAGTCTCCGTATTGGATCAGTTGGTTCTCTTTCTGTTCTGTTGTGTGCATAGTCTCTCCATTCTGTGTCTGCCTTCTCCGCCTTAAGGAGCCCAGCTAAAGTGAGCTCCCAGCATCCACCAGGAGTAAATTAGGCCTTTTAGTACACCTGGGGGTACTGGAGCATTTTAAGGCTTGTCCTTGTGTCCAGCCCAACTCTTTTGATTTGTGTTTGCTACCTTCTTGTTTTAGTTTTAGGGGAAAATTTTATAAAGTGTAGTGTCACCAGGATTTAATGCTATTTGATGTGTGGTTTTTAAGCTTTGATACAAAAGGAACGGTAGCACAGTGATCAGCACTTCTACCTCACAATGCCGGGGTCATGAGTTTGATCCCTGACCAGGGCCATATCTGTGTGGAGTTTGTATGTTTACTCATATTTTGGCGGGTTTCCTCCATGTGCTCTGGTTTCCTTCGGCACTCCAAAATCATACTGGTAGGTTAATTGGCTGCTGACAAAATTAACGTATGTGTGTGTGATAGGAAATTTAGGCTGCAAGCTCAATTGGGACAGGGACTGAGGTGAATTCCCAACAAACATTCTCTTTTACCAATGTACCTAAATCTATTGGGGGTCCTCTTCTTTCTTCCAGTTTTCAATCTTCTGGGATGATCCATGTATTGTGAAGAACTGCTCTGAGTCTGCTTCGCTCTGATTGGTTAGAGCATTAGAAAGCTACTCTGTATTGGTTTAGAGTGTTTGATATCGCACATGGGGTCTGAAACCGCTGCTCTTGTTTCTGCTGTGCTCTCTTCCATGTAGAATGTAAGCTCTGTATTGAGCAGGACCCTCGCTACCCTTTGTTTGCATGTCTGCATTTATTTAGTCTACCTTGTATGTCCCTGTTTTATTTATGTCCTGTTTTCCCTACTGTACGGTACTGCGGAGCACTTTGGTGCCTTATAAATCTACAATAATAATGATAGTAATGAATAAATATTTGTCCCGAGGATAAACAATTAATAAGTCAAGACAGGCAATGCGAACAAACTGGTTTTTACTTGTTGCCAACCATTTACTGTTTCTAACTGGCTGAATGACCACAAATAATTGAATCTGAACTCAATTGACTAAACAGTTGATTCATCTATACTAATAATAATATCACAGATCCCTGCCAGGGCCTGTTAACTCCATATCCGCCCCTAAAAGAGAGCAACTATTTTGAATTGCATAATACATATCTGTTACGCTGCTATGGGCATTGTGAGCCAATGCAGCTTAATTTATAAATTACGCACCACACAATATTAGAGATGTTCACTGACCCCCGTGTTCTGGTTTTTGTTTTTGGTTTTGGATCTGGATTAACTTTGTGTTTTAGTTTTGCTTTTGGCAAAACCGCCCTTGCGTGTTTTGGTTTTGGTTTTGTATCCCGATCCTTTTCTAAAAATCCTATTTTTTTGTTAAGTTCACATATTTTTGCTTTTTATTCCCCCCTACATTATTAGTAACCTTAATAACACAAATTTCAAGTCATTTGCAGTCAATTTTGACCACCTCACAGGTCACAATATTATTTTCATACACTTTCAAACAAAGACTGCAGCGACCTGGCTGGATGGTAAGCGACAGAGCAATGACTCAAACACACGGCAGTTCCTGGCACATCTAGGACACATTGGCACACAGCAGTGTCAGTAAAGAAAAGTTGTGCAAGATGGAATTGCCTTGGATTATGAAATCAGTTATGGTTCATGTGATCGCTCCACCCGTTCCTTGGATAACTGTGATGATTCTACTACTAATACATGATGACAAGCACTGACACCCCCCCCCCCCCAGCCCCCCTCCTTGGGATGCATGCTGTTTGCAGACCAATGCAGGGTGCCTAACAATGCACTAAAAAAAGCCATTGTAATTCACAGCAAAAAGCAAGTTCATCACTGAGCTTTGAATCAGCCCTAATTCCCCCAAAATTATAATATAGTTAGGTACCTTTGACATAAAGTGCAGATTACATACACTTTGTGCAATACTGAAGAAACTGCAGCAAAGTGGAAGGTAATACATATACGTGTCTATTTAGACACCCATGTGTAAGGAGTCATGGCGACCGAGGGCACCGTCCCGGACTTCTCTTTGGTCCCGGCATCCTGGCCGTCTCTATGATAACCGGGATGTCACATCCTGTTCTTGGCCCTGACTGTTGCCAGGGCAATGGCCGGACGCCGAGTATTCAGATAAGCACGCCCCGGCAATACAGGGCAGCCGGGCGCGTGCGCTCAGAAGGGTCTCAGCCTGCGGGCTGATTAATTAATTAAGCAGTCATTAATCTGCCCCTGAGAGTTGTTACAGGGGTAAGCCCTGATTGGCCAGCATTGGTATTTAAAGCAGGGAGGGCTCAGCCTCCCTGCCGGTTATAGCGTCCAGTTTCCTGTTAATTAACCTGTTCCTGTGCTGTGTTTGGTGAAAGCCTTTTGGACTGACTTCTGTGTATAACCTCTGTCTGTACCTTGGACTTTGCCTGCTTGCCTGTCACCCTGACCCTTGGCGTGTATCTGACCATTCTTCCTTGCTTATGACCTCTGACCTCGGCTACCATCTGACAATCCACTATCATCTACTATGCCTGCTCTGGCCTGCCGCTGCAGTTTTGTATAACGAACTTGCAATACGCTAAGAGTTAAGTCCTGGGGGCATCTGAATATCTTTGAGCACATAAAGCTCTTCGGGAAAGGCGGCTGCTAAAGGTAAAGACCTCTGTCATCTGTTCTGCAAGTTAGTTATTAAATCGTCAGCCTAACATTGTAACCGGCCCGAAAATTTCCAGGAGGAAACCCTTGGGATGGATGAAAGTGGAACCAATCCGACTCCAGCCCAGGTGCTAGTTGGCCAAATTCAGACTTTGTCTCAGGTGGTTCAGGGATTGTCACAACGCCTGTCCGCTCAAGAGGAAACCTCTAGGTCCCCACAAGTCACCTTGGCTCCTGCGGTAGCACCAAAGTTGAATTTGCCATATCGGTTTTCTGGGAACAGAGCCCTGTTCCGGAATTTCAAGCTTTAAGCTGTATTTTCATTTGAGACCTCGGTCTTCCGGTTCGGAACAACAGAGGGTCGGGATCATCATCTGTCTTCTCCAGGGTGATCCCCAATCATGGGCTTTTAGTCTGGCCCCAACAAGTCCATACTTGCAGTCTGAGGAAGCCTTCTTAAATGCATTGGGTCTGCTTTATGATGAACCGGATCGAGTGGCCTCCGCTGAGACTCATCTGAGGGCCTTGAAGCAAGGGCAGCGCTCTTCAGAGGAGTACTGTGCTGAATTCCATCTGTGGTCAACTGACAGAGAATGGAATGACCCAGCGTTACGCAGCCAGTTTCGCTTAGGGCTGTCAGAGCAGATCAAGGACTTTCTGGTGCAGTATCCTTCTCCAATTTCTCTGAAAACCCTCATGCAGCTCGCCACCAAGATCGATAGGAGAATCAATGAGAGGAAGGCGGAAAAAGAGGCACCTTCTTTATCTTCTGCCTTTGTTCCCGTATCTACAGACACTGAGGAGCCCATGCAACTAGCGGTATAGCATTTCTCTTCTGAAGAAAAGGACAGAAGGTGGTCACAAGGCCTCTGTCTCTACTGTGGCATTAAAGGCCACTTCTCCCGCTCCTGCCCCAACAAACCGGGAAAAGAGCATGCCTAGGGAATGAGGAGGAAGTTCGCCTAGGTCTGTAAATCGTTTCCCCAAAAAATGCTGTTTTGGTTCCAGCATATGTCACTTTTGGTGCCTGTTCCATGGCTTTCTCAGCCTTCATTGATAGTGGTGCTGCAAGCAACTTCCTGGACATCGTTTTCGCTAACACTGCCGGGATCCCTTCTGTAAAGCTCAATTTCGCGATTACAGTTTGTGGCCTGAATGGTAGTCCACTGCTTGGCTGCAAAATTCTTTGGGAGACTCCTCTGCTGTAGCTAACCTTGGGTGCTCTTCATTCTGAAACCCAGGTCTTCTTCCTCATAGACTGTCTGCCTGTTCCTTTAATTCTGGGCCATCCATGGCTTTCCCTCCATAACCCTGTAGTGGATTGGATTAAAGGGGAAATTACTCAGTGGAACCCTTATTGTTCGCAGTCCTGCTTTACCTTGCCCCTTCGGATCTTGCAATCAGTGCCGGAGCAGCTTCCTTCTCAATAGCATCAGTTCTTTAAAAAAGCAGCTAATTCTCTATTTCCCCATCAGGACTTTGATTGTGCCATTGATCTGATTCCTGGTTCCAGGCTACCCAAGTGGTGCTTGTATTCTCTCTCTGGTACCGAGACCAAAGCCATGCAGGTATACATAGAGGAGAATCTGGAAAAAATCTCTGGTAGGAGCCGGATGCTTCTTTGTGTCAAAAAAGATGGTGGATTGCGGCCCTGCATTGATTACCGGGGTCTTAAACAAATTAAGGTTAAGAATACTTATCCTCTTCCCCTCATCTCTGTACTTTTTGATCATCTTTACCAAAATTGATCTCCGGGGAGCATACAACCTCATCCGCATCAGAGAGGGAGATGAATGGAAAACGGCATTCAACATACACTCTGGCCACTACACGTACCTGTTCATGCCGCACCTGCCGTGTTTCAGGACCTTATTAATGAAGTACTCCGTTAATTCCTTGACCAATTCATTGTGTATCTGGATGACATCCTTATATATTCCCAGTCGCTGTCTCTACATTGGTGTCATGTTAAGCAGGTCCTCCAAAAACTCCGGGAGCATCCTCTCTTCGCCAAGTTGGAGAAGTGCGAATTTGAAGTACAGAAGTTGTCATTCCTGAGATACATCATCTCCTCTTCTGGTTTCTCCATGGACCCAACTAAGGTCAAAGCCATTCTAGACTGGGTGCAACCCAATAACCTCAAAGCTGTTCAGAGGTTCCTGGGCTTCACAAATTATTATAGAAGGCTCATCCGCGTTTTTTCTGATCTAGTTGCTCCTATTGTCGCCCTTACCCGGAAGGGAATGGATCCAACTAATTGGCCTCCTCAGACGGCAACCGCATTTGGAGCCTTAAAAAAGGTGTTTGTCTCTGCTGAGGTTCTTACACCCTAATCCAGATATAACTTTTGTACTAGAGGTTGATGCCTCTGATGTCGGAGCTGGCGCCATCCTTTCCCAGAAGGACCCTCATACTCATCGTTTACATCATTGTACATATTTTTCTCATAAGTTTTCTACTATGGAAGCTAATTACGATGTGAGGAGCTGTTGGTCATTAAGTGGGTGTCACGGGCTCTAGGAGTCTTTACCCAGTATCACCCGCTGATGGTCTTATCAGAGCAGTAGAGTTGGTATATGATACTCTGGTGGCAGGGTGATAATGGAACTGGAAACAGCAGATGGTTAGAGAATGCTCAGAAAGTCTATGACTAGCAGCACTGGTAAACAATAGGTAACTGAACACGAGGATCTGGATGGACAAGGATACGTGAGGGTAGTGAGTGGTCTGCACACGGCAAGTTGTACCACTGCTATAGTGAGAAGGAATGTCCAGGAGTAATAAGGAGGTGGAAGTCAGCGGTCTGCGAATAGCAAGTTGTACCGCTGTCTGTAGTGAAGGAATGGAATCCAGGTGAAGGTAACGGGGAAGTCAGTGGTCTGCGTGTAGCAAGTTGTACCACTGCTTATGTGAGAGGATATATGCAACTGGTGACACAGGGAAACAGGAATCAGTGGTCTGCCTCTAGCAAGTTGTACCACTGAATATATATGTGAGGAAGGACACGAGGAGATGAATGCAATGCAGAGTCTACACGGGTACACTGAACTTGATCCCACGTTGAACTGCACACAATAATAATAATAATGAATGAACAGCACTGCACAGATAAACAAAGTCACTAGAATAGTCCAGCAAAAGGCAACACAGCCAATAATAGCAATAATCTCAGAGGATGGAAACTCCGGAGGAGAACAACTCAGTCCAGATGGATATGCAATACACCAGCACAGTCAATGAGAAGTATGCATACCGTGGTTCAGATGAGCAGGCTGTTAGAGATAGCTGCAGGGATACCTGAGCGGCAGGGAACTGACGAGATGAGAAGTCCTTGCAGAATGGAAGCGGCAGGTAGGTGCAGCGCACTGTAGGTAGGCCAGCAAGGACGACAAATACTCAGGAAGCAGTAGTATAACGAATTGAACAGCAGGAGACCACGGGAGAGCTGAAGCGATGTAGCAGAGCTGGAAGCCGAGGAGCGTAGACTCGATGCTAACAGGCAAGTTGACACAAATGGACACACTGTAGAAGCAGTAGGCAGCGGGTCAGCTGACGGCAGGTAGAATGCAGACTGGAGCGCTGAGACGGGCAGGATTCTGTAGACACGCTGAAGTAGCTAACAGGAATCAGCTGGAACAGTAGCGATGAGACACAGGAGAGTTGGAGAGATCTGTAACTTGTTAGACACACGGAGGCAGCGGATAGGAATCAGCTGCTGGAGTCACGATGAAACATAGGAGAGTTTGTAGTAATCTGTAACTGTAGATACACGGAGGCAGCGGATAGGAATCAGCTGCTGAAGTCACTAGGAACACGAGGAGTAGAAGTGGTCTGGAAACCACAAACGGCAAACAGGAATCAGCATCAGCTGAACACACGAGGAGGCACTGGAACACCTTCAGAGACTCATGAGGAATGAGACTCCAAGATCAGGCAACGTGGTATTGACCACAGGTGCTTAATATAGGGAGTGTTGCCTGATCAGCCAATTAAGTTAAAGGAACAGAACTGAAGGTTAGAAGGGGCTGCGCATGCGCAGTACCTCATTATAATGGACGGACACGGTTCCTAGCTACCTTAGAAGTAGCACTCACAGTCCGGTGAGTGACAGTGGGCATTTGAAGAATGACATCACTGGTTGGAAGGAGTCATGCATGTAATCTCTGTGATAACCGATCACAAGAACTTACAGTATATCCAATCGGCCAAATGGTTGAATCCCAGACAGGCCCGCTGGGCACTCTTCTTTACCCAGTTCAACTTCATAATTACCTACAGACTCGGTTCTAAAAACATAGGGGCAGATGCCCTGTCTAGGAGCTTCATGTCGCATCACGTTCCAGTTGTTAAACCGCTGCCTATCATTCATCTATTATCCATGCTGGACTAATTCAGGACTTGGCAATGACTCTTTGTAGGTTCCAAAGGATAGCTACTGCTAATACTCCGAAGAACCGTCTGTTCATCCGGTCTGCTTAAGGAAAGCGGTCCTTTCTGAGGCACATGACACCAAGACTGCTGGGCATCCTGGAATCTATAAAATATTGGAAAATCTTTCCCGTGCCATGTGGTGGCCCTCATTATCTGCAGATGTCAGGGACTTGTCCTCTCCTGTGAAAGTTGTGCAAGGAATAAGGAACTGTACATCAGGCCAGCTAGTTCTGTTATCCATTCCCTCAAAACCTTGGACACACTTATCAATGGACTTCATTGTTGATCTCCCATCCTCTGCAGGACATAACACCATATGGGTGGTTGTTGAACGGTTCAGCAAAATGTCTCATTTCATACCATTAACTAGATTTCCCAGCACAAAAGATCTGGCTATTCTCTTTGTTCAACATATATATCGACTCCATCGGCTCCTTGTTGATATTGTCTCGGATCGTGGCTTTCAGTTTGTTGCGCACTTCTGGAAATCTTTCTGTACCCTTCTTGGAATCAAAATCAGACTTTCATCCGCATACCACCTTCAATCTAATGGTCAAACTGCGAGGGTTAACCAATTCCTACACTTATATACCTCAGAATTCCAGGACAATTGGTCCTCTCTGTTACCCTGGGCAGAATTCGCTTACAATAATTCATGTCATTCTTCGTCACATACTTCTCCGTTCTACTGTAATTCTGGCATCCACCCCAGGTACAATTCTTTGTATTCACTTAGGTCCGCTGGTATTTCGGAGATACGTTCCACTGCTTCAGACCTCAAAGTTATTTGGAGGAAAGTTCAGTCCTCTTTAAGACTAGCCTTATTTTTCTCTAAAAACAATTCTGATCGCCATCGTACACCCTGTTCTTTCAAAGTAGTGCAGAGTAATTGGTTTTCAACACGCAACATCAAGCTCAGACAGCCCTGCAGGAAACTTGGGCCTAAGTTCATTGGACTGTTCACGATCATTAAACAACTCAACCCTGTAGCCTTCAGGTTAATGATACCTGGCTCCTTGAGGATTCCGAACACCTTTTACTGCTCTTTTCTCAAGCCAGTGTTATACCCTAGCCAGTCTCAGCATCTTCGACCTTCAACTACTCAGGCACCGGATCTGGATGGTCCCTGGAAATTAGTTGTTCATAAAAATTCTTGATTCTAAAAGAGTTCAAGGACAGGTCCATTTTCTGGTTCAATGGAAGAATCGAGGTGTGGAAGAATGGTCCTGGGTTCCTCGAAAGTGCCTCCATGCTATGAAGCTTATAACGGAGTTCTTCAAGAAATTCCCTAGGAAGCCTGGATTTCGGAGATCCTTAACCCCTCGTCAAGGGGGTGGTACTGTCAGGAGTCTGGGTGGCCGGAGTCCCGGTGTCCCGGCCGTCCCAGCCATCTCTATGATGACCGGGATGTCACTTTCTGTTCTCGGCCCTGACTGCTGCCAGGGCAATGACCGGACGCCGAGTATTCTGATATGCACGCCCCGGCAATAAAGAGCAGCCGGGCGCGTGCGCTCAGAAGGGTCTCAGCCTGAGGGCTGATTAATTAATTAAGCAGCCATTAATCTGCCCCTGCGAGTTGTTACAGGGAAAAGCCCTGATTGGCCAGCATTGGTATTTAAGGCAGGAGGGGCTTAGCCTCCCTGCCGGTTATTGCGTCCAGTTTCCTGATAGCTAACCTGCTCATGTGCTGTGTTTGGTGAAAGCCTTTTGAATTGACTTATGCGTATGAACCCTACCTGTACCTTGGACCTGCCTGTTTGCCTGTGACCCTGATCCTCTGGCTTGTATCTTGGGCTCCGCTGTTTTGCCTGTGACCCTGACCCTTGGCGTGTATCTGACCATTCTACCTTGCTTGTGAACCCTGACCTCGGCTAATGTCTGACCATCCGCTACCATCTACTCTGCCTCCTCTGGCCTGCCTCTGCGGCATTGTAAAGCAAAATTGCACTACGCTAAGAGTTAAGTCCTGGGGGCATCTAAGTACCTGTGAGCACATAAAGCTCTACGGTAAAGGCGGTGTCACAAACAAAGTATCGGAAGGCCTTACATGCTGGTATTAGCGCTGCTATGCCAGGAGGCGCGGAGTCTAACCACGCCCCAGGTCTTCACCAGGGAACCCCGCAAGGAGCTTTGGACTTAGCCGCTGAGACATGTCGGTGGCGGCCCTCCCAGGTAGCCACCAGCGAGGTAGATGAAGCGTAGTCGTCAATCCGAGGTCAAAACCGAGCGGGCAAAAAAGGTACCAAGGGGATAAGCAGGAGAGGAGTCAGGAAGCCAGGGGTCAAGCCGAGAGGTCAATACAGGAACCAGGGGTAATCCGAGAGAGGTGGTCAGGCAGGCAAGGGTCAGAATCCGGAGAGACAATAGTAATATATATATAATATATGGAACACAAGGGAGCCTAGAGAGGGACTAGAGGACTAGATACTCTGGCACCCTAATGGTGCCAGAGTCAGGTTTAAATAGGGAGAGATCCTAATTCATTGGTGGCCCGAACATCCTGTCTGCTGGGCGGAAGTGACGTCCCGTTGCTAGGCAACGGGACGGGGGCAGATAAGGTGTCTGTCCCGGCACCAGGAAGGAGTGCGGGCCGGCGCCTGACAGGCGGCTCCTAAAGGTGAAGACCTCCGTCATATGTTCTGCAAGTTAGTTATCAAACCGTCAGCCTAACATCATGCTTACATTACTGTGGCCTTACCAATGCTACAAATGGCTAGAGAGGCGCGCAAAAGTAGGATCTGCTAAGTTCGATTGTGTTTGGTTCTCGGGAAACCGAGCCTTAACATTTCTACAGTATATTAGCTCAAAAAAAATAACCTAAAATAATTTGATTGCATCTGAAAGGTAATGTCCTAGGCATGTACGTAATGTCCTAGGCATGTACCATGTTTGCCAATATGGTAAATGGAGTCCTAGCAAAATATACCATCAAGGCTAGATCAGAATTAATCTTTGCTGTAAAATACATTCTCTTTTCATTTCTCTCATTACCATTACAGAAAAACACAACGGGAAACCAAACTTTCCAAACATCCAAAGTAATTTTAACCAAACGGAAACTTGGATAAAATACAGTTGTTTCTTTGGATGTATAAAGGGGCATGACATAATCCTTTCCTGGTAATGTTTATGAACGCAGCCTCTATAGTTTATTTTATCCATGTCTTGAGTACATTAGTAAAAAATAACACAGACAGCAGGAAGCAATGTTACAGCAATCTCAAAGTTTGAGAAAATAAATATTTAAAGTATTGCAGCACTCAGATTATACATCTGTCATAAGCATATACCCACATGTTAAACTAAATGTTTCTTGTACTTAATGCAAGTGATTGTGTTCAAGTGAGAGTTGAAATAGTTATAACGCCCAAGGTATAAGACTGAAGTACAAATGCAATCAAAATGAGTGTCAGGGATAGCCCCATCTGGCTACTCCCTGATTTAATATCTTATCTTATATCGCACAGTTAAACAATATATCGCCCCTATTTTGTCAGGAAACCTCCCCTGACTACCTTCACCTGTCACAAACCGCGTTAAGCGCACTTGTGACTTGAAAGTGTTTACAGTATGGGGTTACACACGATTCCAGCACTCAGTCTCTTTTTTACCTATCACCCAGGTTATAGACCTGCTGAATCGCCCCCAAACTGTGCTCTCACTCTTCCCCCCCACACTTCAGATTTGCTACCACCTATTGAATAAGGGCAATAGAACTCCAATATACTGTCTCACACTGGCATACAATGAACACTCCTTGTTACCCACAGTTTAGCAAGGCACACACTAGCAATCAAAAGGTTAACACTTAACCCCTCAAGGCTCTATGACACAAATGTACATGCAGGCACATACCAATGTATTCATGATACACACCTCAGTAATGAAAGGTTTAGCTGGTCAAGGAATATATCTCTTCTAGACAGGCAATGAATTCATTTAGAGGAATAAGGACATGAACTATTAAATTTTTAGATTTAATATACAAAATGTACAAGGCTTATAGGTTATTAAAAACAACTAAGATGATATGACATACATAACAAGCAAAATAGTTTAAAATAAAGGGATTAAATTCAGAGTATAACTTACGGATAAGTGGTATATTCTGGCCAAGGGAAATTGGCGTGAAGATGGACAGCTTATCAATAATGATGATGCTAATAGGAGAGCAGGATTGTCCCCTGGATGTCAATATAGTTTGCTCACAAATATTCCAAAAGTTTTGACCTTTGGTAACTCTTCACAAATATATCCCAGAGACATAATTCCCCTTCAATAAACCAGTCGTAATCTCTCGTACATTTAAATACCAAACATGATGGAATTATAACAATGGGACATCCCTTTCCCAAAGACATGTGATTATAGCTGATCTTGGGTACCGCTAGTAAGTGTGATTTCTGCTCTTCAGTATGGAGTGCCACAAAGATTTCCCAAAATATGAAATATGAAGACATTTTTTTTAAGCTAATATTTCTATTTAACTGTATAGGCAGCCTTCAATTGCTGCCTTTGTCTGCAAGGATGTCAAGCTGTGAACGGCTCCAAAAGGTCTATTCAGGTGTCCAAAATTCTAACTGGTGTCAGGATATAGCTCACCGTAGGAGCCTTTGAAGCTGCCACAGGTGACACTGCAATCTTCTAACACCGGGATGTGAAGAGCCACCAAATAAACATACAACAGTCCTTCTGACTTTGCATTTTACACCATAGTAGCTCAATTTATCAATGGTTTCAGTTGATATATCAAATAAACACTGCAGTAATGATTTAGGACTTATTCCCCACAATTATGTGATGGTTAACCCTTATAACTGTAAGTTCTCTATGTTCACGACAGTGAGTTTTTATTTCAGAACGTTTCAGGCCTAGAACCTCCCCATGTTGCAGAAACACTAGGCGTGTCCCTGATGTGTGGCCACACTCTCATTGTGTCATGGTCATGCCTCTTTCATTCTGGTGCTGCCATGTGTCCTGACTCCAGAAAATGGAATGACAGCTACTTAATGCTGCATTGCAGTTAAAAAAATTATTCTGCCTGCCAGCACTATTATATCCAGGTAAATTTGATCTAATAAATGGAGATCTATTACCTCCAGGAACCAGTTAATTTAACCAGTGCTGACAAAGTGCCCATCAAAGCAACCAGGGTCTTTACATTCAAAAGAAGAATCTTTTTTTTTTTAAAAAAAAGTAGAAAAAAATACATAGCTTACACTTCCAGATTAATATTTTACATTTTAAGCAAACTATTGCAACATTTAGGAGATTCAGATGAGTACATTTGTAGATAAATTAATGAGCTTCGATCAAATTTCACCAGTTTGATGGCCACAAGCATGTTTGCAAATACAATAGACTCTGATTTTAATTTTTGGTTTGAAATTTGAAGCTGGCAATTGCCGTTTGCAGTTCATGTTTGCTTTTTTAAGGTCGCTGTCACATCACGCTGTCACGTCTATGA
>NC_134406.1:265805349-265827849 GCF_038048845.1 Mixophyes fleayi | reverse complement strand
TATAAGAGACTGGGAGCCGCCTCATCACATTAAAAAAGTTAATTGGGGAGGGGGTTTTGAAGAGGCCTGGGGAGGGGGATGTGTGGTGCAGGAGCCTGTGCCTCTTCACCACAGCAAAAAAGCTCCATGTGGATGTTCTAGGTCCTTTGGAATGTTGACTGGATTATAGATGACTGGTTTATAGATGACTGGATTATGGATGACTGGATTATGGATGACTGGATTATAGATGACTGGATTATAGATGACTGGATGGTGGATGACTGAATTGTGGTGGACTGTATTATGGATGACTGGATTATGGTGGACTGGATTATGGTGGACTGGATTATGGTGGACTGTAATATGGATGACTGGATTATGGATGACTGGATTATGGTGGACTGGATTATGGATGACTGGATTATGGTGGACTGTATTGTGGATGACTGTATTGTGGATGACTGGATTGTGGATGACTGGATTGTGGATGACTGAATTGTGGGGAGTGAAGGTGGCAGGGAGGAGGAGAGTAACATGGAAGGCAGAAACACAGCAGGTGGATGAACGGGACATTGAGGAAGGTGAGATAAAGAGAGAGAGCAGGAGCTAACAGAAGTAGGAGCGATAAAGGACGAGGCTGTTGGTGGATGGTGTTGCTCTCTCCTTACTGTTATTGTAGCTTTCACAACCTGGGGGTAAATGTATCAAGCTGAAAGTTTTCCAGCGGGTTTGAAAAATCAATCAGATTCTAGCTATCATTTATTTAGTACATTCTACAAAATGACAGCTAGCATCTGATTGGTTGCAATAGGCAACATCTCCACTTTTCCAACCCGCTGGAAAACTTTCAGATTGATACATTTACCCTCTGGTGTTGGTTTTTTGATTGGGTCCTGGAATGTTGGGGTCTGTTTGGAAAATGTATAGGTACATGACATATGGAAAGCCGAGCAATAAGTGACCACAGTTCATACCATAGATCACGCAGTGTATAATGCATACATTGGGCCTTCAAAAGGCTGCACATCACACTTAATTTTGAGGATGAAATGCCTTAAAAACGCCAACAATACTAATCTGATGAGTGAGTTCTCTGTACAGCGCTGCGGAATTAGTGGCGCTATATAAATAAATGGTGATGATGATGATGGTAGATTGTATTATGGATGACTGGATTATGGATGACTGGATTAAGGAGTGTGATTAATCAGTAAATTTATTACAATCTTTGCACATTTCCTGACAGTAATTTCAGAAATGCTTGTTTAAAACTTTGACTAGTTTAATCTCAGTATTTAATCACCTATCAGTCCAAAAGAGCAAGTCACGTGGTCAAACTACAAGTTTATTTTACTATGAAAGGTCAAATGATTTCATCTCTGTACTTTAGCCTTTTTCTATTTTCACTCCTCAGTGTTTAAAATATAGTGATAAAACAGGGAGGGGGAGGTGTGGTTACATATAAAGCTTCATAATCATCGGTTATTAGTCAGAAGATGAAATGTGATGCATTGCAAATATATATTTGTGAGTGAGGAAAGAGAATTATCAGGTGAAGAGGTCTGGTGCCCAAAGGGGCATGGGGGGGTCTGAGTGGTATGTAGGGAGGTCTGGTGCCCAAAGGGGCATGGGGGGGAGATCTGAGTGGTATGTAGGGAGGTCTGGTGCCCAAAGGGGCATGGGGGGGTCTGAGTGGTATGTAGGGAGGTCTGGTGCCCAAAGAGGCATGGGGGGGTCTAAGTGGTATGTAGGGAGGTCTGGGGAGCCTAAAAGGGGCATGTGGGAAGATCTGAGTGGTATGTATAAGGGTATAGGGGAGATCTGAGTGGTATGTTTTATAGTACATATGGGAGTCTGGGTGCATTTAGGGCTATATGGAGCATGTGCGAGGTCTAGGTGGCACGTGGGCATTTTTAGATTAGTATTGTTGGCGTTTTTAAGGCATTTCATCCTCAAAATTAAGTGTGATGTGCAGCCTTATGAAGGCCCGATGTATGCATTATACACTGCGTGATCTATGGTATGTACTGTGGTCACTTATTGCTCGGCTTTCCATATGTCATGTACCTATACATTTTCCAAACAGACCCCAACATTCCAGGACCCAATCAAAAAACCAACACCAGGGGGTAAATGTATCAATCTGAAAGTTTTCCAGCGGGTTTGAAAAGTGGAGATGTTGCCTATAGCAACCAATGAGATGCTAGCTGTCATTTTGTAGAATGTACTAAATAAATGACAGCTAGAATCTGATTGATTTTTCAAACCCGCTGGAAAACTCTCAGCTTGATACATTTACCCCCAGGTTGTGAAAGCTGCAATAACAGTAAGGAGAGAGCAACACCGTCCACCAACAGCCTCGTCCTTTATCGCTCCTACTTCTGTTAGCTCCTGCTCTCTCTCTTTATCTCACCTTCCTCAATGTCCCGTTCATCCACCTGCTGTGTTTCTGCCTTCCATGTTACTCTCCTCCTCCCTGCCACTTTCACTCCCCCTCATCCTCTCCAATCTTTTCCTCACTCCACAGACTTACAAGACACTGAGAATCAGCTCCAAGTACAAAGACCAGAATCCAACCATTATACTTTGTGTAAGTGAAAACTTTATTTTCAGCTGATGGTTACATGCGCTTGTGCCACGGCTCAATGTGACACCTCTGCGTCCAGCGGGCCGGGGAAACAGGGCTCGAGGAGGGGGGAAGGGGGCCCTGCCTGTTTCATTTGTACTGTGCCCATAGTTTCTGCTGGCAGCTAATTAATTCGGCCCCTCATAGGCAGAATAAGCTTCTCTATCAATAAAGAATGTAATTAGAGCCAGGTGCTGCTAATCAGGTGCACGTCATTACTTGGTCATCGGGAGGTTTTACCACCTCTATATAAAAGCTTTGGCCGTTCAGCTTGGTGTTACCACTAGGCCAAGGAGAAATGACATCTGCAGTGATCGCACAGAATAAGTTATTGCTGCTCATCAATCTGCAAAGGTTTTTATGGCCGTTTCCCACAGGGTTGGGTACGAAATAATGATCCTCATTGTTCCGACACTACTTACCCTGATGTGGAGAGACCGAAAGGCTCCTTCTGCGACCAGCGTGCAGGACGACTTCTGTGTAAACCGATTGGTAATTACCCCCTTCACAGCACCAATGACTGCGTCGCGGTTATCGGTGACGTCATCAGCTGGCACCAGTTTCTTCAGGGATTGCCAACACTTCCAGTCGGTTTACACAAAAGTCGTCCTGCACGCTGGTCAGGGAAGGAGCTCTTCGGTCTCTCCACCTCGGGGTAAGTAGTGTCGGGGTAGTCAGCATCGATATGCTGACTACCACAGTTCCAATCTTGAAGTCCATCATTCTACAGGGCGAATGGAAAATATGGAAGACAGTCACCAATCTTCCTGGAATGGACATCCTAGTAAATTCCCAAGAAGATCAGACCAAGTGATGCTCTGAGAAATCGCGAGGGACCCAAAAGCTATATCCAGGTATCTACAAGATTCTATCAACATGGTGAAAGTTAAAGTTTCTGATCATACCATGAGAAAAAAGGTGAAGAAAAATGTCTTTCATGGAAGGGTAGTTAGAAGAAGCTAATTCTCTTCAAAGAGATGACATTGGCGTATTTGAAAAGTTGTTCATGAATAAAACAGAAGACTTCTGGAACAACGTCTGCTGGCTAGATGAGACCAAGGTGAAGCTGGTTGACCACACAACTCCATGTTAGGCAAAAACCAAACACAGCCTAACACCAGAAGGAATTATCATCCTGTGGTATGGAGGGGGAAGCACAAACCATGTCTGTGGCAAACTCCTAAACTTCATGTTTAGGCCAAACCAGATGTAAAGGCAGGATAAAAGTAGGAAAATTTAGTACACCTCTTGTCGCACTACAAGTGGCAGCATGCACAGACGGCCCACGAATGTTCTTGCATGCTGTTGCTTTTAGAACTACAAGAGCCAGCATGCACATGAGTTCGAAGACAAAAACTTGCACTTATAGGGCCACAAGTGTGCATTACAAGTGTCACCCTCATAAGTAATAAATAACTATAGCCCCCGTAGTTATAAAATTGTCCCCATAAATAATTAATAAACCTGTCCTCATAAGTAATAAATAAAGAATACCCCCATAAGTAATATCATATGCTGCCCCCATAAAAATACTTACCTAAAATTATTTCTTGGTCCACCATAATACTGTAGAGGTGCCCCCCCCCTGTCTCTGGATCCGGTGGCCGTGAAGAGGGCAAAGACGGATCCGGAGGCTGTCACTGTGCCCCTGGAGTGGCTGAAGACTACCCTGGCTGCTGTGCCCTACAAGAGGGCGAAGAAGGAAGAGGAGAAGTACTCACTGTTCCAGCGATCCAGCGTTGGTGAGTATCGCTTCTTCTTTCCAGGTCTGGGCAGCGGAGGAAGGATGAGCCAATCGCGGCTCACCTCCGGCCGTTTGAAAGATTGGTGCCGCGGTGAGCCAATCAGCGCTCGTGGCGGCGTCCATTGATGACGCTGCGCCGGCAAGTATATAAACTGCCGGCTGGCGCCATCTTGTCAGAAGTTCGTCGGTGGAGAGAAGAGAGGACGTCGTGGGATGTCCAGAGCGCCGGATCAAGATCACGGTGGCAGAAGTGGCAGGGTGCCCTTGTCAGGGCAAGGAGCGACCCTGCCACTTATAATCACCACCGGAGACGTCGGCGGGGAGCCCTTGTCAGGGCTAAGAGCACCCCCGCCAAAAACCAAAGAAGAGGGCCACGCCAGAAACGTTGGCGGAGAGCCCTTGTAAGGGCTAAGAGGGCCCCCACCCTTAGAGCATCAGAGCCGAACAGGAGAAGAGGCACCGCCGGCTGGAGGGTCTGGAAGACCCGGAAAAGAAGACGGCGCGGCAAGTTGAGTATCTTGCGTGGAGCCGGTAAGTATACTCAGCGTTAGGTCGGGCACTAGACTTGTGGCCACGGTCGGGCACAAGGCCCGTGGCGCAAGTTAGGGGCACAAGACCCAGGGAGTTGGGCACTAGGCCCCTATAATGTAGTGGGCTGGTGTATTAAGGGCACAAGGCCCTTATAGTTAGTTAGTGGCCCAGAGGCCATAGTGAGGAAGGCCACAAGGCCTAGTTAGGCAGGGGCTAGTGTCCCCTGGGAGACAGGGCACAAGGCCCCAGTTAGAGACCTAGAGGCCAAGGTAGAAGGGCGCAAGGCCCTAGTCAGTGGGCTCAGAGCCCAAGGTAGAGAGGGGACTAAGGCCCATAGCCATAGCGCAAGGCTCTGTAGGAAGCTGGGCAGAGAGGCCCATGGTGTAGGGCACAAGGCCCTGGTGTAATCAGAGGCGTGCAAGCCCTGACCAGAGTAGGACTCAGTCCCGTGAGAGTGAGGTGAGTACACTGAGAGGAGTAAGGTAACAGTAGAGCAGAAGGCTCCTGTTGGTGCTGTAGCAACCGGCTGGTTGGCTAGCAGCTGTGTACTCTGGTGAGTAGCTTGCCATATACTGTATATTGTTTTATTCTGTCTGTGCGGCGAGTATTGCTTTGTATACTGTATTGTTGGTGTGTAACATTTGTTTCCAGGTGCAAGATGTCAGGCCCCCATTAAAGGTAGGCTCTTGTACTTGTTGTTTTCCTGTACTAACCTGCACTGTGGGGATAAGTGTAGTTATCAGCTTGTACACATAGCCAGGGAAGAACACACGTAGACTTCCCGTCCCATAGGTCTCTGTGGTTACGCTGGTTTCCAGAGGGGGTGATTGAGTTAGTGGCAGTGCAGCACAACTCGATTCAGTTCCAGGGGCGGCCCGTGGTTCTGGTTGAGTGTCCCAGTCCTAAGTTCCGTGCAGGTTCTCTGGTGGTTCCGGAGTGTGACACGTGTTCCGATACCTGGGTGGAGGCAGTCGGGCGGTTCAGTTACGATCGGCTGTTCCGTGCGGCAGTCGACCCGCAGGTTGGTGTGCTGTTCCAGTGAGCGTCAGTCGGGCCTTGTGCAGCCAGTCCTTAGAATCCATGGGTGACCCCATAGTAAGAAGACAGTCTTCTTGGTACGCCCTGGGTGTGGGGGTTAAGAACCGCCCTCCGGAGTAGTCCGTGAACACCATCTGGTATTCCCCGTAGAATACAGTGAGTAGTTCCCATTAGTACACCACACCTAGGTAGTGTTATAGTCGTTTAATTTAGTTGCGTTGCCGACCATTAGAGAGTTGTTATGGTCGGGTTGCTTGTTGTAGTAAGTTTAGTGTTGTGGGTGTACACCTTAGTCTCACTGATAGTGCAGAGGGAGGCTGTGTGTTCCTTGTCATCCGCAGGTGTCGGGGAGGAGCAGGAGAACGGGACCGGAAGCGGGAGTGTCCCGGTGAGTATCACGCTCGATTCCCTATTTCGGTTAGGCCCTCACCGAGAGGTGTGCGAGGTACTTGAGTAGGAACCGTACCTGGTCTCAAGTGCCTGTAGTCCCCCGCGCCTTGGCAAGAGCAAAGCGAGGAGGCGGCAAGTGAGCTTGACTAAGAGTGTCTTTGCTCATTGCCGTGATCTCGGACAGCCCTTTCCTGGTAGGCACGGCCGCAATCTCTGTCTCTTTCTTAGAGGGACGTGGTTGGAGGTGACAAGGGTTGCGGTTGCTGGTCTGCTGGGAGAAGACAGCGCCTGGGGCATCAGAAGCGGACAGGAGGTGACCATCGTTTGTAAAGTAAGTTATTCTGTGTGCGTCTGTCCTGTTCCCCACAGGCGCGGTACAATACAATGGGAATTTTAAGGAGAATTTAAAAGATAATTTAAATTTTAAAGAATTTAAATAAGGAGAATTTATAAAGTGTGACGAGCGGACCACCTGCTTAAAAATAATGCAGATGATTAATTAGCAGTAAGTTCATGACAAAAAGGCTCATTATGATGTTACAAGTATAAAAATACAGGATAGAACTGCATTGTGCTCTATCCATCATGTGACGCTGATTAACAGACAACAATCCCTGGAAACAGCCTCTGGCTTCCTTTCCTGTTATGCTGTAACAGGTGTAATGCAGAACACACTGTGCTACATTGTAGCATTGCTTTCCTATAGTAAACACAACTAATAGTAAATATGTGTCAATGGGAGAATGTGATATTACTGATAACTTAGTTTATCAAAATATGAATATCGTAATATACTTTTATATATGATCTGTCGCCAACATAGAGTACAGCCTCTATTCAGTAGAATGCAGCCCATAGAGACACCCACTGAGGTATGAGGCATGAGGCACTTCCACTTTATCATGCAATTTGGCCACACATGTTGGTAGTCAAACCGGACAGTATGGACAATAAAACAAATTAGGACTGTCCCACAAAAAGTGAGGCTATTGGAAAGAATGTCATTCACCTAGCTTAGACGTTTCCTTTATTAGTTCACAAGAGATCTATTAACTGATTCACAGTGAGTTTTGCACATCACTACAACTGTGTATGAAAGCATTAGCATATGGGCAGCATGGTGGCTCAGTGGTTAGCACTTCTGCCTCACAGCACTGGGGTCATGAGTTCAATTCCCAACCATGACCTTATCTGTGTGGAGTTTGTATGTTTTCCCCGTGTTTGTGTGGGTTTCCTTTGGGTGCTCTGGTTTCCTCCCAAACATATTTGTAGGTTATTTGGCTGCTATCAAAAAATTGCCCCTAGTCTTTCTCTCTCTCTCTCTCTCTCTCTGCCTGTCTGTGTGTGTATGGGAAATTAGACTGCAAGCTCCAATGGGGCAGGGACTGATGTGAATGCGTTCTCTGTATAGCGCTGCGGAATCAGTGGCGCTATATAAATAAATGGTGATAATGATGATTAGCATATATTAAAGTTGTTTCTATTCTATCTACACGTGAGCATGTAGCAAGTGAGTTTTAAAAAGATTTAGGGGCACATTTATCAATATTCACATAAAGTGAAAAGTAGTTTTTAATCCTTATCGCAATGATAAGGATTGAACTATTTCTCACATTTATGTACAGCCCTGCACAGAAACAGCAGTTCCGAAAAACTGCTGTTTCAGTGATAAAAAAAATTATACTTACCCCCCTCTTCGGAAGCGCTGTCTTCGGGTCTTCTCTTCACTCTTCAATTGCGCATGTCCAGTTCCAAGAACTGGACATGTGCACACAGATCCCCTCTCTGTCGTTGCAGAGAGAGCTGTGAGTGACATGGAGGGATCATGTGATCCCTCCACACATGCGCTGCTCTTCGGAGCAGAGCTGACAGCATTAGATTTCTTCAATTCGGATGATGTACGCCAGCTTCAGCTGGCGTACATTAACATGACAAGTTCCCGAAAAAACATTTTTTTCGGGACTTGTTAGATTGCGGCCAGGAGCAGTCACCATTCTGTTGAATGGTGACTGCTCCCAAAAACGAAGAGGAATGCAAAGCAGCAGATATCCATGATATCTGCTGCGATGCCCTTTTAATAAATTTGCGGAGGACACTGTGGGACCTTAATGACCCGTTAAAAGCACTATCGTGCTTTATTAAATATGCCCGTTTGTGTCACAGGAGACCATTACATACAGGAGAAAGACACCCGGAGAGAAACTGTTTCCGAGCAATTGTCCTGCTTGCAAAAACAAATGCCTGAAAAGTTCTTCATAGGATCCAGACAGCTATGAATCTGCTCATGTGACAGGTGCTGGAGAAACAATAAACCATTTTTTTTTACCTGAGCTGTTTCTCAGCTACTCACAAATGCTTCTTGCAGTTTTTAAACAGCTGTCAAAGCAAGAAATCTATTCCCCGTGACACCCTCTAGGCAAAACCCATTTGTTTCAATAAGACAACATGTTAAAACTAAAAATAAAAGTGCTGGAGAAGAAAATCACAGCAGAAACTCACTTTTAGGGCTCATACACAGAGGTGAGTGGAAACACATCACCTGCTAAAACGTAGACAAAACCTTGCACTTTGTTTTCTCCAGACCTCTCTGCAAAATGTAGAATTCTTCAAATGGTTCTTAATTAGCGTTCACTTAGATCTCCGTTAAGTTGTACCCAGAATTAATGTTCAGGAACGCTTCAGGCGCTTTTGAAATTGACGCAACGCGAAGCAATCGCTTATCACAGTACCATTCGCTTAAGAATGAATGTTAAACATGTAATATTAACACAGTGGCGCACGCAGGGGGGGTTTCTGAGTCTCTAGAAACCCCCCTGCGCTAACTAAGTGGCCACTGTCCTATACAGCAGCCGCGGCGCTGTCAAAGAAGCGTCCGCGGCGCTGCTGTATTGTATACAGCACCGCCGCAGACGCTTCTTAGACAGCGCCGCGGCTGCTGTATAGGACAGCGCTGGCGAAACGGAGCTGCTGCTCTCTCTCGGGTTTTTTTTTTTTGGGGTCGGCGTGGGGAAACCCCCTCCCACCCCACCCCCCCGTAAATCCTCTGTGCGCCGCTGTAACACCCGTGTGTGCGAGACATTTTAGTGCGACCATTCACATCCTCTGCCTCCGTAGTCACAACAGATATGGGCAGCCGGCCAGTTCTGCAGATATCTTTTTACATTATTGCCAAAATGAAATGACTGTTCTTGTTGTTCATTTTCATTTTGCTTTGCCCTCCTTCCCCTCTCCTTAAAGTGACATTATACTTACAACTGAAGTACTTGTGTAGAAATAAATATGTTTACTAGAGGTCTTTGCTTTGAACAAAACAAGATTACTCCGATCTGAAAAATGATTTCTTCAAAGATCTTAAAGCAAATAGTATTTTTATGTTTGTTTCTTTGTTTGTTCGTTTGTTTTGTATCTATGAAGTGATCATTAAGTTCTAAATGAGCAATCTTTAGCATTTAAATACCTTGTTCAATGTCAGATCCTAAGACACTGTATTTTTAATTTTGATGTGTTGGGTAAACAAGAAAACAGTTCATACTGTATAACTGGTTCAGGAAACTCACACTGTGAAAACCACTTAATTTAACACTATAGATTGCACATCAAATAAACACATAAATAAGAATAAATAAACAATAGCAAAATAGTTATTTTGAACTCTTCTTGATCCCATTGAATACACTGGCAGCATTGTGCAATACTAGGGTAGGTGACCTTTGGCTATCCAGATGCTGTAGCACTACAAGTCCCAGCAGCGGCTGACAGCATATACTGGGTCTTGTAGTTCCATAACAGCCGGAGACCCACAGGTTGTCTGGTCTGGTATAATACTTCTCATGGGTTCTAATTAGAACAGCACATGTGAGAATTATCACCCCTGGTGTCTGCTTTAAGCGTTTACAAGAGTCATTGTTTGTTCAGGTGTAAAATACATTTAGGAGATTACAGGTCAAGTGTGTCCAAGTGTCAATGCCGGCAGAGAGTACTAAGGGGGTTAGACATGAAGAGGACATTAGTAACGGTTATTGAAGGAGGGCCGCTACCTATGTACAACTATTCTCTGCTCCTGAGCTTTACAGAAGAATTATTTTAAGAGATTTGCATGTTGTTATACACTGCACAAAGCTATATCTGTCCTTGAAAAGGAATATATAGTTGATTTCACTCATACTTTGTAACTATCCTGCTTTTAAAGATTGTTTTTTTTCCCCGGACTTATTGTACCCTGATATATCCACATGTTTTAAAATTGACCAACCATGCGGTATAGTTATGACAGCCACACACAGGCTATTCTTCCATTTGCCGTAATTAGGGACTGTCTCACCTAATTTGGGGCAGTTGGGAGGTATGCCACAGTGGTGATCTATGATCATCTTCCAACCGCATTTATCAATATGTCCTATAGTAATCCAATCAAACTTGATCAGCTTTATTTTCTTTATTTAGCATGCAATGCTCACTATCTTTTTTTATATTCAATGTGCTTTGTAAATTAATATTTATTAAAGATAATTATTTAAAATTCCAAAATGTCATTGTAATTACAGTTACTATAAAACCTACTTGCCAACTTTGGGAGATGTGGGGGGCAGGTGGGTTTGTGGGGGCGGGGCTCTGCGAATTGCATCATTTGGCCCGACCCCTAAGTGCACATCATCAGTTTTAGCCTATTATGGCAGGGGGCGGGGCAACGATGGCATGTGATTCACATCATAAGTCCCACCCCCGCCATTTAATTAAGTAGGGTTGCTCTGCTCCAGAAATTCGGGAGAGTAGGCAACTATGTTATAAACAGCACCTGTCATTATTCACATTTTATTTTCTAACATTGTGAAATTATAATAGATATGCTCAGGAACTCTTACCACTGCTCAACGCAAAATACTATGTAACGTCAAATAAAAGCAGCAATTCTACATATATTTCTTAAATAAAAAAAATCATTATATCAATATTTGCACCATTATGCTAAGATACTCCTTAATTAAACCTGGTGGTCGATGCTTCGGATCATTTGAATCTGATATCCTAAGTATATTATATGGTTCATTATTTGGGGATCAATGTTAAAATTTTCAGAGGCAGCAGGAAGCCACAGACTGAGAGTTATATAGTGGAAGGAGCAGGGTCTCCCAGAAGCACAGAGTATATCAGGAGATGGGTGATGTGTAAGTGAGGATAGGGCTGTATGTGACAGGGGCAGTGACATGATCTGAGGATGGGAATGGAGGCAGCAGGAAGCCACAGACTGAGAGTTATATAGTGGAAGGAGCAGGGTCCACCAGCAGCACAGAGTATATCAGAATATGAATGATGTGTTAGTGAGGACAGGGCTGCATATGACAGGGGCAGTGACATGATGTGAGGAGGGGAACGCAGGCAGCAGGAAGCCACAGACTGAGAGTTATATAGTGGAAGAAGCATGATCTTCCAGAAGCACAGAGTATATCAGGAGATATGTGATGTGTAAGTGAGGATAAGGCTGTATGTGACAGAGGCAGTGACATGATGTGAGGAGCGGAATGGAGGTAGCAGGAATCCACAGACTAAGAGTTATATAGTGGAAGGAGCAGGGTCTCCCAGAAGCACAGAGTATATCAGGAGATGGGTGATGTGTAAGTGAGGATGAGCTGTATGTGACAGAGGCAGTGACAAGATGTGAGGAGCGGAATGGAGGCAGCAGGAATCCACAGACTGAGAGTTATATAGTGGAAGGAGCAGCGTCCCAAGCAGCACAGAGTATATCAGGAGATGGGTGATGTGTCAGTGAGGAAGTGGTTGTTTTCCAGTGTTTTTCTTTTCTCTTGGTGTACACCATTTAGAATTATAATGATCTCAAATTAAAAGAATTTCCATGCCTTTAAAACGTGCTAGGTCATTTTAGGTGCAATAAACTGTTAAAATTATCAAAAGCAGAAACTCCTTTATTTCAGTTTTATTAAAAAAGGTCCTTTGGTCTTATTAGCTAAACGGCAGATCCATCTTATATGTTTGTTCTGAAAAATGTTCCACACACTGCATAGACCACAAAAAGTCTATTTCTAATATCCGTGTCAAGTGTAAAATACTTTCTGTAGAATCAGCTGTGAATCCTCCGAGACTTTCTGTAGAATGAGCCGTGGATCCTACAAGATAACTTACTGTATTTCATACTCAGGAACCAGGCTTTGCTGACGATGCCCAGAGATGGATGACTGGAGTCTAAGCAACTAAGTTTAGGTTAAACCAATAACAAGATTGCTGCTATAACTCATACATCAGGTACTGTCTCATGCATTTTACAAAATTGGTTATATTTCTAATAAAGTGTGGTTTTCATGCCATCACCATCCAGGTAAACCCAATTCAAGGTAGACACTTTGAAGCTACACGTGATGAGCTCATATGTAAATCTACAGGTCGTTACATATAGCAACACTTTTTGTAGTTATCTTTTTCTATCTTCTCTCCAATGTACTATCGTTACTTGAACTTGTCTCTTCCTCTCACATGCCACTGACATCGGCAGGAAAGGGCGATGACTGTTGTAATGGTATAGAATGAGATCTCCACATGTTCAATATTATTTTAAAGATCTTTAGTAAAAGACAGAGAGATGAACAGTTTAACAGCTGGTTATTTACTGGAAAAACACAATAATGCAGCAAATAAATTAGATCCTGTAGGTCAGATGCTTCTGTCGCGAGGGGTAGTTCTGCCACAGAAGTCCAGTCCGGCCAAGGGGAGTCATAAAGAGCATTGACATTCATACTATTATACCCATTGACATTCATCCGTTCACTTACATCAAGCCCCTGGGTGCAAGTTAGTGGTAAGTCTATTGGTATTTACCATATATGAATTAGAGATGCTCACCGATCCCCGTGAATTGGTTTTGGATCTGGATTAGCTTCGTGTTTTGGTTTTGGTTTTGGCAAAACCACCCTCATGGGTTCTGGTTTTGGTTTTGGATTTTTTAGCAAAAATCCTAAAATATGCTAAAATCCCATAATTTTGCTCTTTTTTCGTCCCTACATTATTATTAACCTCAATAACACTAATTTCAAGTCATTTGCAGTCAGTTTTGACCTCCTCACAGGTCACAATATTATTTTCATACACTTTTGGACCAATACTGCAGCGACCTGGCTGGATGGTAAGCGACAGAGCAATGACACAAACACACGGCAGTTCCTGGCACATCTAGGACACATTGGCACACACCAGTGGCAGAAAAGAAAAATAGGGGTCCGCCCTCCTTCCCACCCCTCTCTATGTAGGATCTTAAAAAGGAATTCAAAACTCGCGAGATTTGAGATCCGACGACGTCACAATGACGTTTTGCCTTGTTTTCGATTACGAGTGCGCTCGAAAGTACCGATCCGACTCGGGTCGGTACTCGGATCCCCTACGTTCGGCAGAGCCATAACTTAGAATTCTAGCGCCTGGGGCGAGAAAGAAAAATGCCGCACCCTAGCCCTCAATTTTAACCAAATGAACCTAAAATATTCCTAAATTGCACCCCCCCTTCAGCGTTGCAGTCGCCGCTGTTGCACAGCCCTAGTTACAGCCCTGAAGTTCGGGTGTGTTCGGTTCTCCATGAACCGAGACTGAGCATCTCTAATATGAATAGTGTGTCAACCTAACGTTATTGGTTACCCCGTGGGCAATATGTTATATTCTACAGTGAGTCTCTGCCATCTCCCACAAATAGTTTCAGCACTCGCTATCTTTAGTTTATAATTGCTTTATATCAGACATTGACCTTCAGTTAGTAGAAACTGTTCTGTATGTTGGACAAAACAACATTTTTGAAGCCTTTGTGGAAATGACTTGAAATCAGTTAACTCTTTCCACACTGTGTAGAGCACTTAGCCCAGGCTTTGGCTGCAGAATATATAGGCAAGCATGATTGATAGGCAGTTTTGTTTATAGAGTTACATCTGAATTTATGCCAGAATTATGGTACTGGGGAGAGCAAGGGAAGATAGCATAGGAGGTGTGGCTATGCAAATAAAAAAAAATTGACTGGTACAACGATTGGATGGTGTGTGCCCATGCCGCCTTCTTGTGTGCACTTTCACCATAAGACCCCACCGCTGGTCATAACTAGTGATTGCGATCAACAGCATCGCTGGGTCTGGAGGAACCAGGCCCACATACAGAAAGCGACAAGGTGACCTTCTGGACTCCTGATCACACCCTGAACACCAACACAGTATAATGATACTTCACAGGCTGACATCAAAAATGCTTCCCTGCAGAAAGGAGAGATTATAAGACCCAGAGCAGCTGTGCCACAGCACCCCTAGTGGTAGAGCATGGGATAACATGGGATAACTCAGATTTTACCCTGGACATCCAAAAATAAACAAATCTTCATCTATAGGGGATGTAATAAAGTAAAAAAAATAACATTAAACAACAGACAGAACATGAATATAGCATAGACCCAGCCTGTAATAAAGTGAATGTTTGATTTCCCAGTAATTGTTACAAGCGGCAGAATCTGGGGAATATTTTGTGGGTTAAAACATTTTTTAGAAAGTTGTTACAGTAAGAGTCATGGAAAAGCTAATCCTACAGATTGTTCAAATTGTTATAAAACACTACAAACTGCATAACTCATACTACACGCTAACTCTCCCGGAATGTCCGGGAGACTCCCGCATTTTGCAAGAGTCTCACGGACTCCCGGGAGAGTGTGGCAATCTCCCGCATCTGGCAGATTTCTGCCCACTTCCTAGTGAAGAGGGCAGAATTAGGTCCAAAGCGCCGTAATTCACCGGGAATCGTGGCATCACGTCACGGGGGCGGGGCCAAAATGCAGCACATTTTGGGTCCCCGCCCCCATCACGCCACCTCCCTCGGCAGGCTCCCTGAAGCCAACTTCAGCAAGTTGGCAAGTATGATATAACTGTGTTGTTATTATTGTAACAATGTTACTGATTTGTAATGATATTTTCTAATTTGCCATTACGTAGGTGCATAGCGGCCTATTTATCATTTGTTATCTTTGAATCATGCAGGAATATCTGATTCCGGGATAAGACAGGAGATATCACAGATAACGCTCATACTGCAGACCCCGTCGTTCTATATGTTATTTTATGTATTGAGGGGGGGGGGGGGGCGTTCCTTGGTTTACATAGAGACTTTTCTCTCTTGATACATGGCTGAATAAACTATTTTTTTCCTAAATAAATAAGAAAAACATCCCCTTCTTTCATTAGATTTTTTAATTTTAGCAGTTTCCCCATAAAAAGTAATAGAAAACTGCCGGTCTGAGCAGGAGACATTTTCACTGGAGAAAAGCTAGATTAAAAAAACTGCATTAAATACACATTGATTCTTTACATGTAGCACAAAATATGTGTAAATATATCCACAGGCAGGATTTCAATGGGGTACTCCAGACAAAAAGGAAAATAAACATGGTGGATGGTTACAAGCTATTTTTTACAACTAGACAAATCATGGCGCAAAAACTTTTGTAAATAAACCGTTAAATATCTGTTTAGTCTGCCAGGTGTTTACAGATTGACCGAGAGTGACGCAAGTGACTCCTTTTCCCTGCATAGACAGACGGCCTGATACACATTCTGTCCTGGGAGCAGATCAGGGTACTTGCAGTGAACGAGGTGATTGTTCATGGATAGCAAAATTCTAGATGGCTTTGTACGTACAAATCTGCTCATTTTATTGTATTCCTTTAACGAGCGACCCGTTCTACCAGCCGCAGAGATCTCCAAACAAGTGAGAACCAACATGCACATTGTATTTCGTGATAAAGACGTTCCCATGCGGCCTATCAATAGGTGTTAGCTACTGATCCAGCAGATTTATGTAAAGGTTTAAACCATAATGAGATTCAAATGTGAAAAGTTGAGCTGTCAGAAGCGTTTAGCTCTGCCCCCTGTGTCAGATTACTGGAGCACACAAGCGAATGTTTTCGCTCTTGTTGCCTGTTGCAGCTTTGATTGTTGGTTGACTGGCATTGCATTTGGTGGCCCGCTGTAGGGGGGAAAGTGTTCCTAAAATACATTTTTTGTGTTAACAGAGATACTAAATAAAGGGTTAACATAAATTGGTTCTAGGGCTAACCGTGGCTTTAGGAGTTAATAATTTACATATAAATATCTACCAACATTTAGTTGGCAGTACAAAATAAATAATGTTCTGTAAACCTCTACAACCAGTTAAATAGAAGTCTGTAGGTACATTAATAACAAATCATGTCGAAGGGAGATGATAGGAAACGTGCAATGACTTGGAGTTCCAGTCATTGTACTATTTGGTAGTGGGCAAGGGTACCAAGATGGGCAGGGGGTGTTGACATTAAAGTGAGTGTGAGAATCTGTAGTTTTCTCTTGGTCCACATGGTCACACCCCTCCTGGACCACATGCGCACTACTGGCTTTTTCCGAAGCTGCACGCAAAGTCTGAAGAAGTGGCGTAGCGGGCAGGATTTTCTTCATGCACCTGTCTTTGTTTTTTCATTGCAACAGTGATTGTGCTGAGGGACCAAACGTCACCTTGAACGGGTGTCAAGGGTTCCCAGTATCGTCTTTTTTTTTTAAACAAATGCTGAGCATGGCATCCAGCATACTGTATAATGTGTTGACTGCTACGGATAATAGATAATACATTGCACTGATATCCAATACAAAAAACAAGAGAAATGGTACTGTGCTGATCGCCATATATCTAGAATAGCAACATATACTGAGAATTACATTGAGCACACAATAGGAGTGGTACTACATTGTCATTTTTTGTGTGAGACTGCAGGTCCAGCTGGTGTAAACACTTCACGTCAAACTGCGGCCAACTACAACTTTAGGACGAGTAAAAAGAAACCTCATGTATCAGTAGAGAATAGCCTGTACACAAACCAGGGAACTTCCCCATGAATACACAGTCTCCACCCCTTCTCATTAAACAAAATCTAATTTTGGAATAAGTGGGCCTCATCCTCCTATAGCTATTCACACAGCTCCACCACGTCAGAACATACAACATTTTTGATATAAGCTCATTTCTTTCACCTTTTCCTCCTCCTTAATTTTTATTTTTATATTTTTAACATGTGATTGTATCTTTATATGTCCACCAAGTGAGCATATGCCGTGCATCTATCCCCTTTTCTGTAAATCAATGTATTTTACATTTCAGTCTTTCTCTCTACAATTTTAAAGTGAATCCCCTTGATGGAAAAATATTGTTTTTAAAAACACTCCCTTCCTGAGCTCTTTTCACACTTCTGATATGTGAATATTTTTATCAGATCCCCTCTGTCCTCTCTCTTTGTTATACAACCCATGTACCATTTTTGCACTTTTTCAGATTTTTTTCCAATTTTATTCATTTTTTTGTGTAGATAGAGGCAGCACGGTGGCTCAGTGGTTAGCAATTCTGCCTCACAGCACTGGGGTCATGAGTTCAATTCCCGACCATGAGCTTATCTGTGAGGAGTTTGTATGTTCTCCCGTGTTTGCGTGGGTTTCCTTTGAGTGCTCCAGTTTCCTCCTATACTCCAAGAACATGCCGGTAGGTTAACTGCTCTTAAATTGACCTTAGTCTCTGCGTGTATGTTAGGAAATTTAGACTGTAAGCTCCATTGAGATAGGGAATGATGTAGCTTCCAACGTGACTCCTCTCCTCTGCTCAAGATCTTCACTTCTCATCCATAATCACTACCTGCTTGCAATTAGAGGACTTTTTTGGGCTGCACCCAATCTGAGGAATTTCATCCCTTGTACAACAAGACTTTCCATTGACCTCCAAACATTCAAGCATTCCCAGAAAACTCAGTTCTTTAGCCACGCTTATCAAATTCACAAACCACATTCTTTCAAAACTTTCATACACAAGTTTTCAAACTCAAAACTTCGAAACCTTCTGAACCTCAAACCAACATTGCTGTGTGACTGGGTCATATAGCCCACTAGGCACTTTTCCACAAGTTGGGCCGCACGGTGGCTCAGTGGTTAGCACTTCTGCCTAACAGCACTGGAATCATGAGTTTGATTCCCGACCATGGCCTTATCTGTGTGGAGTTTGTATTTTCTACCGTGTTTGCGTGGGTTTCCTCCGGGTGCTCCGGTTTCCCCCCACACTCCAAAAAAAAACATACTGTTAGGTTAATTGGCTGCTATTAAATTGACCATAGTCTCTCTCTCTCTGTCTGTCTGTGTGTATGTATGTTAGGAAAATTAGACTGTAAGCTTCAATGGGGCAGGGACTGATGTGAGTGTGTTCTCTGTACACCGCTGTGGAATCAGTGGTGCTATATAAATAACTGATGATGATGATTGCAATCTGGCTTGTTCAATTTGCAATCTCCCATTGTCCTATAGATTGTAAGCTTGTGTGCAGGGCACTGTTACCTCTTTGCCTATGGTTTTTGCCCATTCTTATTTTATTACTGTGCTTCTTCCCATTTATACAGTGATGCATTGTATGCTAGCTTTATATAAATAAATGCTAATAAATAAAAGAATAAGAAATAAAAATATGTGAAAATCACAATGAAACCAATTTAAAATTATATTTTTGCATCACACAAGTTCACCTGAGAAATTTCAACATTATCCAAAGCTTCTGATATTCTTGATGAGATAGACTTTGAAGCACACTCCAAGCAGAATTCAATAACAGCAACAATCAGAGCACCTTAATATACAAATGTTGGGACCGCCATCTATTTTCATAACGTATAGTGTCAACTTCCAGAAATGTATTGATTGAGTAGATTTATGTATTTCAGACAATGTTATTATTTTATTATTATTATCATTTATTTGTTGGGCGCCACAAGGTTTCCGCAGCGCCGTACATAGTACAAACAGTAGACCGTACAGGGTTAAACAGTACAGAACGATAAACACAAAGTACCAATGCTTCAGTAACTCCGGGACAGCCATAAGGAGTAAGGACAGAGCAGATCAAGAGCAGGACACAATGTGATTTAACCCACCCTCACTTCATTTTTTAAACTTAAACTATATCAGATTTTCAGAAAGAAATATGACTCATACATTGGCAGTTCATTGCAAAGGAGAAGTAATAAGGCAAAACTGAGGGTGTAAGGAATGAATTCAATAAATATTTGGATGGCTCTAATATTTTTATATATATTTATATATATATTTTATCATTTGAACAAAGTAAAAAAAAAGAGTTTAGTTCTATTACTTTGATTACACCAAATGTTAACAAGTATGTTCACTTTCTGTTCTAAGATGGTATAACGTAGCCAGGACTGTGCCTACCACAAGTCGAGGTAAGTACATTGCTTCAGGCACAAAGACAACTCTTATAAGAATACTCTGCTGTCCCTCATTGCAGAGTGGTTTTCCTAGTATTCAACAGTTTATTTTTACATGGATATCTGTGTCTTTCCATGAGAATACAAATGTCAGTGGTTATTTGTCCATCAGGAAATCTTTTATTACTTTATTTTACATAAGTGAGAGAAAAGAGTGGGGAAATATGTTAGGGAGGGGCAATTCTTCTGAGTCTGATCAACACTAGCCATAAGCATGGACAATTTATTCTGCTCTAGTCACCATAATGAGAGAGGTTCCCAACACCAGTCACCAGATTGGTGAATCTGCTATACACTAGCGACTAGTTTGGGGAATCTGCTTTACATAAGGTACCAAATTTGGAGATCTGCTCAATACTAGTCACCAGATTGAGGTGCCTTGTCTACACTAGTCACCAGATTGAGGTGCCTTGTCTACACTAATTACCAGATTGAGGTTTCTTCTCTAAACTAGTTACCAGATTGAGGTGTCTTCTCTATGCTAGTTAGAAAATTGAGGTGTCTTCTCTACCCTAGTTACCAGATTGAGGTGTCTTCTCTACACTAATTACCAGATTGAGGTGTCTTCTCTACCCTAGTTACCAGATTGAGGTGTCTTCTCTACCCTAGTTACCAGATTAAAGTGTCTTCTGCACACTAGTTACCAGATTGAGGTGTTATGTCTACGCTAGTTACCAGATTGAGGTGTTTTGTCTACGCTAGTTACCAGATTGAGGTGTCTTCTCCACGCTAGATCCCAGATTGAGGTGTCTTCTCTACGCTAGTTACCAGATTGAGGTGTCTTCTCTATGCTAGTTACCCGATTGAGGTATCTTCTCTACGCTAGTTACCTAATTGAGGTGTCTTGTCTACACTGAGATTGAAAAATAGGATTAGGCGATAGGTGCATTTAGATTAACAATGAAATTGCACAATAGTAGTAGTGATAGGTTCCTGGTCACATGATCGCGTGTCCCAATATGAATATACAGAGGAAAATACACTTGTGTATAATGGTTTTTAGTCCATTCAGGTTTTTTTCATAACACAGCCAAATACTGTTACCGAGCAGTGCCCTTTAACGTCATGGAATTCCCTCGACCTCACATCTGAGCCTCGGCCGGTGAGCCGGTGAACTAACAACGCTCCACGCATGTTAGGAGGTTTTGTTCCCCTGATGGAAGGACATTGAAGGATACATTTTGAAGAACCATTGTCTATACTTAAATTCATGGAAATGCTAACGGAGGGAGTGAGGAGGAGTCGCGTAAGAGCGACTTTTAATTTCAAAGCCACTTGTGGAACACAGAAGGATGATTGGACATATTCCATCTTGATAGATACTTCACCTCAAGGACACTGATATTGTGGGTATTTCAAAATAACTGAATGGACTAAATACCATTCTACACAAGTGTATTTCCCTCTGTATATTCATATCGGGACACACGATCATGTGACCAGGAACCTATAATTATTAATATTATGCAATTTCATTGTTAACCTGAATTTATTTATCCCTAACCCTATTTGCGCCTAATCCTATTTTTCAACCTTGGCTCTTGTACTTTGGGGGATTCAGGCATCAGCCACTATTAGGATAGTGGCAGCATCCAGTGCCCCTTCCCCATAACTTTAGGGAGAGATAGTCGATCATTTCCTTGTTCTTGTCTACACTAGTTACAGGATTGAGGTGTCTTGTCTACACTAGTTACTGGATTGAGGTGTCTTGTCTACACTAGTTACCAGACTGAGGTGTCTTGTCTACACTAGTTAACAGATTGAGGTGTTTTGTCTACACTAGTTACTGGATTGAGGTGTTTTGTCTACACTAGTTACTGGATTGAGGTGTCTTGTCTACACTAGTTACCAGACTGAGGTGTCTTGTCTACACTAGTTAACAGATTGAGGTGTCTTGTCTACACTAGTTACTGGATTGAGGTGTCTTGTCTACACTAGTTACCGGATTGAGGTGTCTTGTCTACACTAGTTACCGGATTGAGGTGTCTTGTCTACACCAGTTACTGGATTGAGGTGTCTTGTCTACACTAGTTACCGGATTGAGGTGTCTTGTCTACACTAGTTACTGGATTGAGGTGTCTTGTTTACACTAGTTACCGGATTGAGGTGTCTTCAGGCCCGGCGCTCCCATTAGGCAACCTTAGGCAGTTGCCTAGGGCGCCGGGACCTGCAGGGTGCTGCTCCCGCTGACTAGATTTGAAAATCTAGTCAGCGGAGAAAAGTGTGAGTGAGGTGCAGCGGCGCCGCTGTTTCTTCTCTGTCCGCAGGGGGGGGGGGGGGGACAGAGGACATGGTGCTGCAGGGGGGAAAGGGGGACAGAGGACATGGTGCTGCAGGGGGAGGGGGACAGAGGACATGGTGCTGCAGGGGGGAGGCGGACAGAGGATATGGTGCTGCAGGGGGTGGTGGGACAGAGGACATGGGGGGCAGTATGCTACAGTGGGGGGGGCAGTGTGCTGCAGGGGGGGGTGGCAGTGTTATGGGCCATTCTCACAAGTTTTTGTTCCCATATCTAATACTTGGATACTTCCCCTCTAGAAATTCTGTGATTGCCCCTGGACAGCAGTGGAGTCTGGACAACGTTCAGCCAGACCGCTGTAGGAGGTAGGGCTTATCTTTTTTTTTTCTTTTTTTTTTTTACCAATGAGGTGTGTGAGGGTCTGGGAAGTGGGTATTTGGCGTGTCTTGGGGTGGGGGGCGGTATTTTGAAATTTTGCCTAGGGTGCTGAGAACCCTAGCACCGGCCCTGGGTGTCTTGCTTACACTAGTTATCAGATTGAGGTGTCTTGTCTACGCTAGTTACTGGATTGAGGTTTTTTCTTAACACCAGAGGCCAGATCGCAAGATCTACTCTAGATTAGTCACGACATTAGGGGGTACACT